>NC_142791.1:3910000-4210000 GCF_988280905.1 Pimephales promelas | reverse complement strand
GAAACCTTGATGCATTTCAGGATTAATATAAAGTTCAAAAGAACCACATTAATTTGAAATATGAATGATTTGTAACTTTATAAAACTGTAATTTTTGCATCTTTGCTGAATAAAAGTATTAATTTCTTTTTAAAAAATCAAATCTTACCACAAACTTTTAAACAGTATTGTATGTTAACCTTTTAGCACTATATATAGCACTACAAAATGTATTATATAGATAGATTTAGTTTAATGAAACTCACATCATTGTGATTGTGTTATTTCCAGCTCTGCGGGAGGACTTCCGTGTGCAGCCCAGTGGCGTGGAGGTGGTGGTTGGTGAGGTTGCTGTGATGAATTGCAGCCCACCTGTGGGACATCCTGAGCCCAACGTCACCTGGAGGAAAGATGGGATCCCCATCAACAGCAGCAATGAACATTATAGTGTAAGAGCAAAATGTGTTTTATTTTGACATTGTTTTCAAACTTCTTGTCTGTTAAAAGGACAATGTGTAGGAATTGCTCCCAAATAGCGGTGAAAATGTATTTTACGTGCAAACGAATTGAGCTTTCCACCTCCTCGCTGTTTCAAATGCGCATTGCATCTACTGTAGCCATTATTTTACACTTAGAGTATGAATTACTGACTGTGAAAAACATGAACCATTGTAATAAGTAGTTATGCCTTCTTTGTTCGTTATATTTTCTGAAGTATGTGCATTGTTAGATATCATCATCAACTTTTAACAATAAATGTTCATCAGTCTATAAAATAAAGTACACAACCAAACAATGAAAAACAAAAAAAAATCTTATAATTAAGACTGTAACATTGACTTGCCTTGTCAAGAAGAAAGCAGGACTTCAGTGTCTCTTTTGAAATCTTTAGCTCTATCCATCTGGAAAAAGCTATCCCGACATTAACTTGTGTTTGTTGTAATCTCCGGTCACGTTTCCTTTTACAATCTATTTTGGACTTATCTGGCGACGAGGATTTGCAATGCAGCCTTTTAAACTTGCCGGGGCCGTGACAAGCGCCTATCACTGCTCTGCTCCTCCGCTTCTGCTGCGTTTAGTCACGTGACCCAGGCTCTGAACGAAAACGCATTGGCCTAGCACTTTTTGTCCCTCTCTGCTATTATAGTTTATTATAACTACATGGAAGCCTCCATGGACCTACCCATCCCATGTATATAAAGATTATGAATTCTTCGTTTACGAGGAGGAGTCAGATAATTGGCTGAGGTATTTGTACACCATGGAGGACATATTTATGAATAAAAATATTGATTTTAAATAATAAAATACATTAAAAAGTACATATTGTCCCTTTAATATATTTTTCTTGAGAACTATTCTTGGTATATGTCTGTAGAGGGCAGTATAACACAAAAAGAGAATCCTTAGTACCCTGAAAAGTATTTTGTGTGCCTGGATCACAATATATTTCTGCTTATCTTCATATAGGAACTGAATGGCAAACTGATAATTGCTCCAGCCCAGAAGAATGACTCTGGAGTTTACAGCTGTATAGCCTCAAACATAGTTGGAGTGAGGGAAAGCCGCGCCGCTCGGCTGTCTGTATTAGGTGAGCCCTGTTAATGTGCTTTAATGTACGGTGTGATACATTGTCACTTTGCTCTAAAATGTCAAAAACCCATGTTTCTGTTATTCTTCCTCAGCTAAGCCAATGTTATTGCGTAAACCAGAGGATGTTTCAGTGCAGCTTGGGGAGTCAGCACAGTTTTACTGTGAGGCTGACGGAGACCCCATGCCTTCCGTAGAGTGGAGCCGAGACCAAGGACCTCTACCCAATGGCAGGTCAGACCCATCGATCTTTCCACATCATTTGAATGTTGTACCTGTAGGTTTTTATGAGGCCACAGTCATTTATTAAGCACTAAGAGTGTAATAAATGAAAATAATACATAAAATAATAAACAAACCTAGTCATTTCTTTTAAATAATCTGAATCAAGTATAGGGCCTTTTCAAACTCTCAGCCAAACCATCAATTGTAAATGTTTGATTTGTCCTGTAAAACTACATATTACTTTACCAACATTATTGCTTTATGCTTATTTAGTGTTGACTTAGTTTTAGTAAATTAATTAGCTTATCTTTATGTCCTGGATTCAACCATAAGTTGGCACGAAATGGACATTGCGATTGTCTTTTCTTCCCTATTGTGACGTATATCCGAGTGAAATGGCTTTTCGAACAAGACAAAAATGAGGATTGATTGGATCGTTGTGGTTTGCTGTTGCTATGATCTAAAGTCTGTAAAAAAAGATGGACAACATGTCTTCACTTCCTTCCACTGTACAAAAATGAAGCCAAAATATCCCAGAAACAGTCACTGCTGCTGATGTCATTTGAAGCCTGAGTCCGCGCAGTACTGATCCTAGTATCGAGCTAGTAGTCAACCAAGTATCAAAAATCCTACTCCCACAGACTCAATCACACGCACAGCTGTCAATCACTCCGCTTTTATAGCATCAAATTAACTAAAACCACACTAAAACCCTTTAACATATACCAGCGTGATAAGACCTACCTAAAATGACAGAACGCATCTTCAGAAAAAACATTTGAAGTATAATTTGATTTCTTGAATTCCATTTGATTACATTGAGAAGGTGGGGGTTATGACATATACTGCAGCCAGCCACCAGGGGGCGAACCAAATTATCCAAATTACTTTATTCCATAAAAATAAGAATTGCTGACCAGTATTAACATAATATATTGTGAAATTATGATTCACATCCCTAAGCACTTTTTACAATCACATTTGCCAGGTATTTAATCAACCCAGACCACAGTCTGCAAATCCACTATGTGACGGCTCAGGACATGGGCAGGTACACCTGCACAGCAGAGAATAAGCTCGGGGTGTCTGTGGCCAGCGCACAGCTTCTTGTAGAGGGTAAGAATATATATAATTATTCGATCAACAACAGTCAATCACTTTTTTTCTAAAACAGCATGCACACTTCAACCACTTCCCAGCATGCCATTTGTATTCCACTCACCCTGTTGAGATTAGCGATGTCTGGTTAATATATGTTACAGATACAGGAAGCACTAGACTGCGAGACCTACACAAGGAGCTGTCTGCCTTACGTGTGAGCCTGGAGAACGTCACAGTTATGAGCACAGCCTCCAACATGTCTCAAGTCATGTGGAGGGTAAAGCAGTTCCGCTCATCCCTGACAAAACATGCATCACACGTCAAATAATTGTACTTTGTTAAGTAACTCTTGTCTTTCTGTATGTAGCTGCAGTCGTCTATGTCACAGCCTCATTATCTTGAAGGCTTTGAGGTGCTGTATCGCTCTCTCCTGCCTGCCAGCTCAGAGTGGACAGCTCAACGGGTTCCTCAGCCTGGCCTTCACACCCATGTGGGACCTCTGAAGAGAGGCTACAAGTACGAGTTCAAAGTCCGACCCTACGGCGGGAGCCTGTACGGCAGGGAGAGCAACACCAGACACTTACGAGTGCCAGAGATAGGTGAGAATCTACGGTAAATTGAGCCCAATTTCTCACGCTGAAGTGTCAACCTGGTCGGTCAAATGCCTGAAAGATGAGTTTATCTATAGATCTACCAATTGAGCCACCCGTGATTGACTAGTTTTACCGCAAATTAGTTAAAATATCAAATTAGTTAAAAGATGTGTTGAGCTCCTAACGGCACGGTCCTAAAGAGCTTACGCCAAGCTAAACTCAAAAGTTGGCAGCTCTGTATTAATGATTATTATATACCATAGTATTTGCATGATACTTTAAACAATACCATAGTAATATCATAGGACATCCCAAAAAACAATATTATTGTGGTTACTTAATTATCCTACATTGTTTACTTCTTATATCGTACATACTCTTTTGATCACTTATACATTTTAAGGAAAAATAGTCCCACAGTTTTAAGAAAAAATCATTTTTACTCAGCAAAGATGCATTAATTAAATAAAAATTGATAGTAAAGATGTTTATGTTACAAAAGATTTTGGTTTCACTTCTTCTGTGTTGTTCTTTTAAAACTTTTTGTCCATCAAAAAAATCCTGAAAAATATGCATCACACTTTCCATAATAATTTCCAATTTCCTTGATAATAATAAGAAATGTATATTAGAATGATTTCTGAAGGATCATGTGACACTGAAGACTGGAGTAATGATTCTGAAATTTCAGCTTTGCATCTCAGAAATAACTTTCATTTTAAAATATGTTAAAATAGAAAACGGTTATTTTAAATTACAATAATATTTCACTCTACATTACTGTTTTTACTGTATTTTTGGACTTGCATTGATATATTCTCTATTTTCAAATACATGCAGCATTGGTAAACATAAGAGACTTCTTTCTAAAACATGAAAAAAAAAATCATACAGAACTATTAAAACCAAATTGTGTCACCTTGTGCCAAATGTAACCATGTGCCCTGTTGTCAGTTCCCAGCGCACCACCTCAGGATGTGTCCATAACAATGCCCACTGACCGTAACGACACCGCGCACCTCAGCTGGGATCCTCCCCCTCATGATGCTCACAATGGGATCATTCAGGGATATCAGGTATTACTAGCAGGGAATGCTGCACCATTACATTTTTTAGCCACTGCTTTAGTCTATTAATATGGTATCATTTATATCAAACTGGCCTAAACATCACATAAAAAGATAGATAAATAGTATGTGTAGCAGCCTGCTCGTTAATGTTTTACTATGCTGTTTTTTCTGACAGGTGTGGTGTGTGGAGTCTGAGGAACTGAAGTCTTTTAACTGGACAGTGGACAGTGGAACGCACAGTATTGAGATCAGCACGCTGCAGCCCGGCAGCCTGTACTGGGTCACAGTGGCTGCCGTAAACGGGGCGGGAGTGGGGGTCCAGAGCGACCCATACAAACTGCTCATAGGTAAGCTAATAAAATAACACTGAGGTATAATTTTAAATTGTAACCTACTCAGTATGTTACCTGTTGCTCTCTTTTTTCCCTCAGAGTCGAAGCAGGAGTCGGCACCGCATCAGACAGGCATGCTCAGTATGTCTCATTTCCTCGCAGTGATTAAAGAGCCGGTATTCATTGGAAGCGCTGGCACCCTCCTGTGGTGTGTTTTGATGATTACTGCCCTGTTTTTGTACAGGAGACATGTCAGACCTGCTAACCTAAGAGGCAAAAGCTCAGGTAATCTATAAATTTGTCCCAATCTAAATTCTTTTTTTTTATTTACTTTATGCTCATAATCATACAATCATAATTCTCTCTTCCATTTATAGGCTTATATAGACTGGAAAGTGAAGATCTCATTATCAAACACAGGTAAAAAATAATCCCACTAAATTCCAGATAAGAAAAATAATTATACTCTGTAAATCACAATTATAACAAAAAAAGATATACTATAAGTCAGAATTATGAGATAAGTCAAAAATGACCAAAACTCGAAATAACGAGATTGAAAAGTTGAAATTATGAGTTAAAAAGTCATAACTGTGATAAAATATGACATAGACTTAGTCATAATTACTACTTAGTGTGTCTTAATTTCGTCTTTTTATCTCATAATTATGGCTATCTCATAATTGAATTCATACAATAATTGCAACATTTTATGGCATTTTTTTCTTATAATATCAATTTATATCATTATGCTTTTTTTAATCTCATAATTCTAATTTACCACTGCATGGCCTTTTTTTAAAGTGGCAAAAACTGGCTTCCACAAGTAACTGTGTCACCATCCTCATTATTTCTCTTCTAGAATGGCGGCACCAGACTCTCCGTGGATCTCTGGAGGCTGGAGGCCAGACTCCAGCAGTGAGCCCAAGCAGGGCCTTTGGACCCAGAAGCAGGACAACTCTGGCTTCCGGAGGACCAGTAAGTCTTTCCCTTTTGTTTTAAGTTTTAACTCAAAACTTGGAACACCAAAACTACCATTTGAAACACAACTTAGCATCTTCTTAACTCTTTCCCTGCCTTTGACAGAATTTTCAGTCATTCATGAGACAACGCTTCCCCGCCATTGACTTTTCCAGCTTTCCGTGTTTTCACTGTGTTATACAGTAGGGCGCGCTATTATGCAACTTTTGAAAGAGAAGCTCGGGATCTAAACTCTGGCAAAAAAGGAGCAGAAACGAGCTATAAAAGCATTGCTTATGCACGTTGTAGTCATTGGGGGGGGAAGCCGATTTTCTCCACTTTTTGCTCAAACTGTTTATTTTTTTATGAAATGTACCCACATTCAAGAGTTAATAAATGAGGAATGTAGTTTTGTTTAAAAGCAGAGGCTCTGTTCTTTCTTTTGATATATTGCATGTTCATACAATAAAGTATTCTGAGGGCCGTAGAAGTTTTGTGAAAATTATAAGAACATTCTGTCACAGTTAATGCATAAGTCATCATTACTTACCCCCATGTTGCTCCGAGTCTGCATTATGAGACACAAAAAGAAGATGTTTTATAAAATGTTCACGTTCCTCCGTTACAGTGAAATTGTTCACCTGTGAAACACAAAAGAAGATGTTTTAAAGAATGTTCATGCTCCTCCGATACAGTGAAATTCTGATAACAAAATTCGATTTTTTTCATTAAACTATTCCTTTTAGACTTTATTTATCCCAAATCTTCATCTCACCATCCATACACCCTCATCTACTCCTCTTTTGTTGTCTCTCGTCATCTCTCTGGATGACAGATACGTCCTCGTGAGAACCTTCAAAGATGCCTGTCACCCCTAAAGTCCTCATCAACTCTAATTACTGTTGACATCTTGGCACATTATGTAAATCTGTCTGATTTTTACCTCTGTACTGACAGCTCTGCCCATTATGGCTAAAAAGGAGCCAAACCCCCTGCGGTCAGCCGTCCCCATTGTACCAGACAACTGCGGCGTCTATGGCACCTTTTATGTGGATCTAACCGGCAATGGACTGAAGACGTTTAATAGTCCGGGTCGCTGTCCCAGAATGCCCCACGGCAACTCTCAACTGCATAACTCGGAGACTGTTCGCATCACCGAACCCATCGTCAAAACCGCCGTTGTGAGGGAAGTGCAGGCATTGCCATGGAAACGTGCCCTCCCTTCCCAGCCCAACATGGGAGTTCTAAAGGAATCGTGGGAGAAAAATCACAAGCGTGGTGAGACATCCTTACATTCACAGAGTCCTTAACATTAATTTCGTCCAGCACTGACATGTTTGTCCACTTCCAGAGCTGCACATGGTGAAAAGCGCCCCATTAATGCCCATGAATCAACACGCTCTGGCAGTGTGCAGTGTACCAAACAACCATCAGCAGAGATTCAGTCAGCACCCTGCAGGTTTGAACACTAGCATTTCTCATGTTTCAAATCCTAAACCTAATCCTTTGAATCTCAGAGGAAGTGTAGTGAAACTATCTCTTCTAAGCTGATGTACATTCCCTCAGGTGGTGTATCAGAGCATGTGAAGCTACCAAGTTCTCCACGTATCCTGCATTACTCCACCTCTCTGCAGCTGGTGGACATGTTACCCAGCCCCCCGCCTCTTCCAGTGGAGGACAACCACAGCCTCAGCTCAGAGGACGAGTGAGAATCACACCGACACCCAGAGCTAAATTTACTTTTTTTTTTAGCCCAACAGACATTTTAGTTATGTTGTTAAAACTTTATAATAGGGTTCAATTGACCCTTCGCTAAGCCCCGCCCTCCCTAGTTACTGTTGCTACGCCTGTCAAGCTTTCGTGGCTGGCACATCTATTACAGTGTGTATGCACCGGTGTCAGACATTCCCAATCAGATAATTAGTCATTTTTGGTGAACATGTGAAATATCTGAGAGGGCTAGACAAAAGGGACTGCAGTATTTCATTCGAGGGATATATCCACGACATAATATGCAACCGATTAGAGAATAATTTCTTAAAAATTGAAGCTAAAACCTATCGTCCCAGTGCAAGCAGCAGCATCCTATGCTGACCGTTCAAATGGGAAACACAAATTGAGGAACAGCTATGTTCGTGCACAGCAGGGTATGTGAAATATGAAAATGATCCTAATAGTTATAAATCAAACAGCTTATCCATAAATCTTGTGGAATAACACTAACACCGGGAGAGCCGAGACCGGATTGCGTTAAAGTTACTTAAGGGTAGTAGGCCGTCGATAAACAAAATGCTGAAATATAAATGCTATAAATATATAGTCTTATTTTACGTTAAAATATATGCATTATGAACAAAGAACCGTCAATATTTCCAAGCAACAGGTGTTTTTTGTTAATCCTGTCGACATTTAGTTGTGAATGGGTCTCCCACCGCTTGATCACACCCATCATTTCTCCCCTCGGCTTTTAGATTTTCGGGAAGGAAAAAAATCCACCGTCAAAACTTTTAGGATACAGAGTATCAGATTTGCACAATCCATATGTTAAGTACAATCCTTCAGCATGTTTCCCTTGCTCGAAAGCTCCAGCGCCTAGTTACGGTTGCTAAGACACGATTGGCCAGTTGCTGTTTTCGGGCGTGGCTCAGTGAAGGGTCAATTGGTTAAATATTTGGTAATGCATTAGGTATCATCATGAACTACCAATTTTTTCTGCATTTATTCATCTAGTTCACCCTAAAAATTAATTTGCTGTTAATTTACTCACCCTAAGGGGTCTTTTTTCTTCAGTAGAAATGTAAAGAAAATCTTTAGCTGAAACCGTTGTCCTTGATGATTCTTATAATGCAAGTCAACATCAGCTACCGTCACTTTAAGAGTAAAAAAAAAACAAAAACATAGACAAGCAAAACAAAATTAATACCTGTAGCTCCTGACGATACATTTGGGGTCTTGTGTAGCGAAACCATCAATATGTGAAAGAAACTAGAACATTATTACCTGTAATCCACAGCCTCTGCTAACAGTCCTGAGTGTGTTAATGGCAGTCTGGAGCGCGTAATGACATCAATTGGCTCCAGTGTAGCTTGCGTCCCAACATGCTTTCTTCTGCAGAACACAAAAGAAGCTATTTTGAAGAAAGTCATACAGATTTGGAATGAGTTGAAGATAGGAAAATGAGACAAATTCTTTTTTGGGGCTGGGTGAACCATCATGTAATGTTACTTTCTAAATATGCCAATACATTTTAACATTTAGTGTTAGTTACTGTAATTATTTTGCTGTTATGTTGCATTAAAAAGGAGTATTAAAAATAGATCTTGGGAAATCAGAGCACTGTGTGTAACAACTTCTGATCTATAAAGGAGGAAAAGCTGAAACATCTGAGAAGCTGTAAACTTCCTGGAAAGTTCAGTGCACAGGAATCAACTAGAACTTTAGATTGTGTTTCTTCTCATAAATGGTGATAAACGTCAGTGATTCAGCATTCTGTCACAGCAGGATGTGAGTGGTGCTAAATCACTACTGCTGAAACAGAGCTCAAGATTTATGTTCATTTCTCACAGACAACTTCAGGGGTTGTGCCCCTGCATGTCCGTAATGACAGTGTCTGTGACAATCCCATGTCTTTATAGCGTGAGAAGAGAGAATCTACTACTGTCTCTCTCTGCTCTCAGACTAAAAGACTGGAAACCAATTTAGCCTGTATCTCAACTCTAATGGACAGGGAGGCAGAAGGGGAAATGGCCCACACTATTTATTAGAAGGTCTGTAAGTGAGGGGAAGTGTGTTTTAAATGCATGTAGCTAAGTTTAAACTAGCTAGCAGGAACGAACACAGAACTGCCCATTCAGAGTCTCATAAAAAAACACACTAACACCTTTCTAAAAGAACATTTAATAGCTGAGAGGTTTTTTTTAGACATAATGGGGTTGTTGTTTATGTTTCATGCAAGTACTTTGTCTCAGATGTAAAATATCTTACACGCAAATGAAATAGTTGTTTTATAAACCTATAAAATGAATAAGGATAGCTTAGTTACACAGTGAAAAAAACATCTTGAGCATGAATTAGGAATATGGGTAACACTTTACTTGAAGGGGTATGCATAAGACTGACCTTCTTAATCATGAGTAGTATGCCAGTGTGAATTTAAACATATCTGATCCCTCAGGTCGACCAGATCCACCAAGCTGACGGTCGACATCGGCTCTCAGCAGTCTGTGTGTGCCGCCTCTGGGCTCCAGGGTTTCACTACGACCACTACGGGCTGTCCGGCCCAGCTCAGCCCGTCCTATAGCCACCTGTCCACTGCCTCCTTCTGTCTCTCCACCGATGACTACCAGGACACCACGCTCAGTACTCAGGGCCACACTCAGTACATGGAGATCAGCCCTAAACCACAGGGGCCGAGGTATGAGAACACCTGAAAGAGCATTTCTGTGAATAAAGTATCAAGGGCTGATTTTGATGTCTCCCATCAGTTCTCCATCAATGCCCCGTCCATTCTCTCCCACGCCCACGTTCGGTTACATCTGCGGGCCCGTCGACAAGGAGATGGATGATGAGCAGGGGTGCCAGCCGATCGGACTCAGGGGAGCCACCCTGAGAAGCACGCCCTCCTCCTGTTACAGCGAATGGGAGGGTTCGTTGTGGAACGGCTGGGGTTCGGTGTCCGAGAGCAACGCGGCGAGCGCTCGAACGAGCATCATCAGCTCTTCTGACTGCTCGTTCATAAACGATGCGAACTTTGCCCGCGTCCTGGCTCTGACAGCCGAGTCTATGAGCGGTACTTTATCAGGCAAGACATAACTCTCTTCAACCTCTGTAGGATTAGGTTGTTTTATTTATAGCCTCCACGTGATTATTCAAGTATCAAGTTTGCTAACAGCAATACTGATGTAGTTGACAGAAATGGCCACTAGGTGGAACAATCTGCTCATACAGTCGAGGTCTGTGGCTTTCCACACAGATTCGGCACATGGGAGATCTGCTCATTTCCACACAATTGGAATGGCCACTGTTTAAGTAGTGCGTGATGAAATAAAGCAAAAACATTTGGGTGAAAATGTTCGTAAATGCAAATATTTGGGCTAATCTTAATCAAGCTTATTGTGGAATTGTATTGTACTCTCAGATCTCACATTTGACCTTGTTTAAACCTGTTCTGATGGGCAGACTTATAAGTTATTTATAAGTCTGGCTGCATTAGTTGCTAAAACTAATCACATTTCTGTTTTATTTGCCGTTCACCACCTTTTTTCAGTTCATTAAATCATTTCTCAGTAAGGCTGAACAGTGTTTTTCTGCCTCATTTGCATAGTCAACAAATAAGTATTATGTAAATATTAATTTACATTTATGCATTTGGCAGACGCTTTTATCCAAAGCGAATTACACTGCATTACAAGATTCACATTTTTACATTTTTATCAGTTCTTGCTTTCTGCCAATGCTCTACTGTTTGAGCTAGGAAAGCTGTTCTATTCACTTCAATTCAATGAAGTGGCCTTAAAATATCTGCTCACTTGAGTCACATTTAATATTTGAATATCATTGCGTTAAAGGGATAGTTCACTTTGAAATTACTTATTGATATGTTTTAGCTTACCTCAAGGACATCCAAGATGTAGGTGTCTTTGTTTCTGCAGTAGTTTTAATTTTGATATCTATCAGTCATATAATGGAGGCCTATGGTCACCACCTCAAAGAGCATGCACAGAGAAGTCCAAATTAAACATGATTTAATGACTCGTAAATGTAAGTACCCTTGATGGCCTAAGACACAAAACGAGCAGTTTGTGTGAGAAAATGAACAGTATTTATATCGATTTTACCTCATTTAACCACAGCCACAAAGCACCCGTGCCCTCAGATCACTTGGATGTTGCTGTGGTTACAAGAAGTAAAAATGATATAAATACTGTTCGTTTTCTCACACAAACCGCTCGTTTCGTCTGTGAACTTACGAGTCATTAAATCATGTTTAATTTGGACTTCACTGTGCATGCTCTTTGAGGTGGTGACCATAGACCTCCATTATATGACTGACATACAAGAACGGTTTGACCTAAAAAATCGTTTCAGCTTACATCTTGGATGCCCTTGAGGTAAGCTGAAACATACCAAAAATGTATTTCAAAGTGAACTATCCCTTTAAATGACAAAATATCAACCCAAGTTGCTTTTATTCTATAGGAAGACAGCACAAGCGAAATAGGTTTTAAATGATAAATGAAGATAAAAATGCTTTTGGACAATTTTAAGTTGTCAAATTTAAATAGAACATATTCATAATTGTGATAAACTACACCAGCCTTCATCTTGAGATGAGCATATTCAAACTAATGGCTAAAAAAAAGTGAGGTTAGTTCTGAGAAAAACTTTAGCATTATTTATTTTTTATAATGGAATCACATTCAAACTATTTAAAGTGTCACTTAAGCACCTTTTGGGATCGTTGCATAACTTAATTGGAGAACTGTATTTTGGATGAGAATCCTCATTGTCAGATCACATTCAGAAGGCACCGCAGCGTTACGCTTCCCGATGAGACAGTGAAAAATTGCAGCCCTACTTTGGTACAATGAGAAATAATGGGATTTGAGGACCTGTCTGCAAATTGTCTGAACTCCCCCACCATCCTCTCTGAAGTTTCAGCAAATCAATCACGCCTTTCAAAAGAGAAACCTACAGGGACTTTCCTCTCTCCATTTGCTGATTGTTTCCCCCTTTCACTCTCTCTCTCTCTCTCTCTCTCTGTCTTTCAATCTCCGTGAATGCATCAGGTTAAATGACTAGTACATTGTAGCCGATGGGTTATGCATTATTATTCAGCGGTATAATGATCAAATTGACTTGTGCGACTTTATACGTATTAACAGATTGCCTTTGGTTGTGTATATTGTGTCTATGTGCATGTGTATGCATACATCTCTCTTGATTTCCTTTGTAACGTGTGTGTGATCGTGCATTTTCTGCAGATTTCTCCCCGCCTGCATCCCCCCTGAGTGTCCTGTTCCCCCCTCGAGAGTGTTTTGGAGAGCTGGAGCCGCTGCCCGTGTGGGACTGGAGCACCGCGTGGGTGGAGGAGCTGGAGGCCCAGTTCAAAGCCTCCAGAGAGACCAGGAGAACCGCCACATCTAGCAGACACTCAGGCATCGAGCACTGGAGAGGACATCTGGAGACCCCCTCGCACCGATGATCGACTTGTACACGCTTACGGGCTGTTTATGGACTACATTTCCCTGCGTTCCTCAGGGCAACCCCCCTCTCCTTGTAGTTTTGTTGGTCTTGGGTTTGTAGCAAGGTCAATTGAATGGAAAAACACACCGCTGTAAGGTACAGTGTGTGCCGTGTACACCACACCATAATAAAGACTATTGTACAGGACATTCATATTTGGCATTCGCAGACATGTAAATAAACCAGTTTTATTTAATAAACCTCCACATACGCTTTTATAAATCAAATACGCTTTTATATGACAGAGTTATCTAAAATACACAGGAGATATTATACAAGATGTTTTGTATATTATTTTATAATTCAAACACATTTCTTTCTTTAAATTTTATTTTAGTTAAGTTTGCATTTAACCTGCTATATAATGGAACAATTTTAGCAACTTTAGATTTTTTATTGATTATTGGTAGTATTTTTTTTGACTAGAAATATTGTCTTTTTTATGCACGTCAAATATTCCTCACACTTGCGGCACTACTAAAAAGTCACATTTTAGCTCATTTTATTTTTACTAATTGCCTTTAAAAGTTAATAAATGAGTATTTTATCGCAAGTATCTGCCTCTTGGATGGATCAGTGACATATGTTTGTGTTTGTTGCATTTGTGACCTACTGTCTCGTAGTTAAGGGTGCACGAGAGGTCTGTCAAGAGAACATGTACGGCCCTCCAGAGCTCTAATCCTCACCGCAAGCCAGTAGGACCGAATCAGACAACCCTAGACACCCGCTGGACACACACACACACACACAGACAGAGAAAACACAAGTGACCATGGCATGACTGCAGAGGGATTATCACTTGTCCCCTTCTCTCTCTCTCTCTCCCTACGGCCATATGCCTGGCACCAAACACACCTCCCCCAATACACACTTTTATGCATGTGCACACAAACACACTACTTGGATCTACAGCCTTGAATTCGTGTATGGCCAAAAAGGCATCTTTTTATAGCCTGCTGGTAATCCTTTGACCCAGTTTGCCATGCATGATGACCACACTAAAATGTTTTCCAACTTTTGCTTCTCTTGTTTCTTTCTTTCATTTGTCACAGCAGAGCACCCCATATTTGTCCCCAAGGATTATTTTTTGCATTAAACAATTCCTTCGTTAATGCAAATCTAAAAAAAAAAAAATTCTCCTCCTGTTTTATTGAAAAATGAATGTGCAAGAGATTAAACGTGAATTCTTTTTTTCATTCTTTGCTTGGTGAAGTTGTAATTTCTTGAAAATACCTTTAGCAGCGATATACTGTTAACATCCAGACGCCATCCACGCTGTTGAGAGCGGCGTTTAGATGAATATGCACTGCGTACTTTCCTCTAAAATAAACAAAATAAACACACACACACAAAAACAGCAGTGAGAAAGTAGCAGTTAAGAAAGCAACTAATCATATTGATGTGGATATATGTTTGCACCAGCTCTGCAATTCATCTGCATCATGTCGACACTGTTATGATGGTTTGATTATAAAAGTATATATAAAAGTACAGAATACAGTTGTGCTCAGAATTATTGGCACCCCTGATCAAAGATGATTTGATATGATTTAAAACTAGACTGTGTAACTCTTTTAGTTTATTCTTAGCTAAAAACACTTCAAAAATGTATGTGCTCATTAATGTACATTTACTTCGTTCAAGTAATAAAGTATTCTCGTGAGTGTATAATATGCCATTGAAAATACATACGGGTAAGGGGTTCTAATGTCGGTCGCCATGTTGCCCCTCCATCTTGAAAGTACATTAGCCAAAGAGGGACATACCCGTTAATTCAAGCTACGTTTTCGCGCTTACGTTTGAGTTAACACTCATGGACGAGGTTGAACTGGAAGCCATGTTAATCTTGAACTACATTGGCCACCGTAGGAGAGGAACAGAAACTAATATTCACTGGATGATCATTATCTTTTCACCGCTAGATGGGGTAAAATCACACAGTGTAGCTTTAAAAAAAAAAAAAAAAAAAAATCGCAAAAATCGAACTTTTCATTTTTTTTTAATAAAGGGGAAAAAATTCACATTATGAAATAAATGTTTTTCTCCAAAACACGTTAACTACAATTATTGGCACCCCTAGAATTAGTCAAATATCTCTGAAGTATATTCCTGTTAAATATTTTTGTTTTGTTTTTTAGCACCAGGGTGTCTAGGAGCATGACATTGTCAAGCTACAGTGTATGACTTCGTTTCACAAGAGTATAAATTTGAGAAAATACAAAAGCCAAATTCCCTTAATCATCCATCACAATGAGTAAAACCACTGAATATAGTTCTGATGTGCAGAAAAAGATAGTTCAAGTTCAGCATCACAAATAGAAAGTGGCTGTAAAAAATAGCTATGAATCTGCTTGGAAGAGGATGTGTGTCTATTGCAAAGGAGGAGAGTTTGAGTGGCCAAAGGCTCTCCAAGGATCACAGATGGAGAACTGCAGAGATTAGTTGAGTCTTGGGGTCAGAAAGCCAAAAATAAATAAACTAATAAATTCAAACAACTCAAACATGTTATTTTTGAGGGTTTCAAGAAAAATCCTCCTCGCTCCTCCAAAAATAAACTCCAGCTTGAGTTGTCAGAGACGACCGGAACTTCAAAAGGGACCGGATTCTATGGTCAGATGAAACAAAAAAAGGGACCAGAGCAAAAAAAACAAAAACAAAAGATGTGTTTGGTGCAAACAGGGATAAAAAAGTATGGTTAAATACACTGCTGGATCTTTAATGTTGTGGGCATATTTTTTTGCTGGAGGTCCTGGACATCTTGTTCAGATACATGGTACGATATAGTAACCAATGATAAAAAGTTGCAAATACAACAAATTAAGCCACAATTGTTAGATCAAAAGTCTTACAAATATGAGAAATAAAGTTGCAAATACAATTAATAGTCACAAACTTGAGAAATAGAGAAATTAAAAAATAAAGTTATAATTGTGAGAAATAGTTGCAATTGTATAAGTTGCAAATACACAAATTGAAATTGTGACATATAAAGTTTCAAAAGAGAAATTAAAGACACTTTTCCACCACCAAGCCGAACAGTTCTTCAAATGGTAAGGAACGGTTCCAGTTGTTCCACTAACAATTCACTTGCCAGGGAAATTTAAAACCAAGCATTTCTGTCTCCAAACTCATGTCAGCTCCAAATGTTTCCAGGAAGATTTCCAAGGTAATACAGCCCGTTCTCATCCCAAGACGTCATATAACCGACATTTTTGACCATACGTCAACATGCGACGTTTTAGGGTACCATTAACGTCAGTTAGATGGCGCTATCTAATCCTAAACCTACCCGCGTCATCTAACTGACACTAAAGGTAAAGCGTCAGTTAGATGACGCCCTAGGATAGCGTCATCTAACTGATGTTAAAGGGTACCCTAAAACGTCGGATGTTGACGTATGGTCAAAAGCGTCAGTTAGATGACGTCTTGGGATGAGAATGTGTTGGGTAATACATCGCAGCTCTTAATTAATAGCCAAATTGACATAAATACGAAACACCTGAGTCATCTTTTTTTTCCGTATCTGTCAACACAGTAAATGAAAATTAAAGCCTCTGCGTGGTGCGCCATCCAGTTGAGCGGGCTTACCCGAGGTCCTGTGCCCAGTCGGAGGTTCAGAGGCGGGTGTGTGTGGAGATGAGAAATGGCAAGAGTGTTTTGCACAGACCCCATGGGATCCAGCCTTCTGTTGGCCTTCACTGACCCAGATCTGCCCTGAGAAAGATTAAACTCAAGGGTCCTTCTGTTCCCTAAAGCCTTCGCTCCACAAGCAGGGTGTACAAATCCAAGCCAGTTCAACCGGAGCTGCAGAGAAAAAAAAAAACATGTGCAATTGGTCAAGAATTGCAGAGATTACACCAAAACAGTTGACTGCGTATTCAAGAACCTCTTACGGGCTGATGGTTCAGTTTATCTCAGAGGCACAAACATTGCTCACTCGCCACATAAATGAGTCTTCGTACCTCGCTAACAGCCTGGCAGCTGCGCGACTCTAAACGCGCTTTCCTCGTCTCTAAAGAGCATTCAACCGATTTAACCTGGTGTTTGTCGTAAAACACCTTGACATTGATTTCAAAGCCAAATGCCAAAGCCACTGTTTTACTAGCTTGTTTGAACATTGTCCTCTTGGTTTTAATGTGGCAATTGCATGTGCTTTGCATAGATTAAATGAACAATGAGGTTGAAGGCATCCATCTCTGGGTTCTGTAATTAACATGGAAATGGTAGAATGGTATTTTGACTGCGCTTCGCTCCCCTCTGGCCCTCCTGGGCGTGTCTCCACTGACACAAAGCTAATGAATGAGCTGGTGATTTATGGGTAGTGGGCTTCCACTTAAGGAAGAGTGTGTGTCTTGACTACTTGGTTTGAATTCTAAGGAGACCTTCAAAGGTGAAAGCTCAGATGATCTCTGTACCCTCAACATCTCGCAAGAAATTGCACCCTCCGTGTGATCCACCCCTAAAATTGATTCACTGATATATTAAAATGGATAATCACGTGAAGAATTTTTGACTGGATTTGGGGCAAAACTTTAATCCTATTGTTTATTAAGTTTAAAAATGTTAATAGCAAAGACATGCATGTTATGTTGTTTACAGAGGTAAAGACCGCTCAAATGGCTTGTTGTTTTTGTATGCTCATTTTTACTCATGGTCTACAAATGCACACTGCCTTCCTTTTCATCTAAATACGTTTTTCTTTCTGATTTTCTCACCTCAGGCTAACGTTAGTCTCAGGTGGGAGTGACTCACGTTTGTTACCCTCAACCTGTTTTATCAAACTCACCGTCTCTTTCTCCACACTTTTCTTCACTCCTCTTCTCCTCAGCATCCAATGTTAACGGGGAAGAGGTAATTTCATTCCCCTCGGTGGCGGTTCAGCCCATGGTTCAGCCAGGTGGAAGTAGCTGTGCCTGCCGTAAAAGATTTTAAGTTCGGTATCAGCTGTTAACATACAGCTGTTAATATACAAAAACCACTAGAACATTGTAATATATTTTATTGGTTTGTGTTTACATTATCCCAAATGTTTCTAATAATGTTTAAATCCAGAGAAATAACAGAAATAAGCACTGTGTCGATCTGTGCGTTGCCTTTCAATGACATCATACCCGCGTAACCCTCGATTTCCTAGAAACCATGGAAACATATGACGCTTTAATATATTATGTTATTAGACGGGTGAGCAACTGTTTGGATACATTTATTTACAGAAAATGAATCATTGTTATACAGCTCAACAGTCTTTTTGTTAAAGACTGCGTTACCCCATAGACATACCTCACCTTGGGGTTCTAAGCATGCGTCAAAACCGCCGCCATCTTGGAACAGGGGTCTTGTCATAGGAAGTAGCTAGGTAACGCTGCTATCTCTGCCTTTACTTCGAATTCATTGATGGTGGCGGACTTTTGTGCAGCGTATGATGTTCACGGATGAAATCTGAACTAAGAAGAATGTTTTTAAAACATTTTTTCTTTCTGGAATCAATGATACATGTCTGACCATTGGAACAAACCAAAAAAACAAGAAAAATCGCATTCATGATGATTTATGGTGATTTTATTTCCGTTAGACCTGTCTACTACATTGACGCTGATGCATTAAAGTGGAGGGGCTCCCCTGTTTCAAGATGGCAGCCGCATTCGTTCCAATGAACTGCCCTAGCCAAGGTGAGGTCAAGTGTATATGTCTATGGCACGTTACCCCACATACATTTCTGTTGTATTATCCACCAGCTGTAGAGGTTAAGACAACAACTCCCATGATTCCACAAAATCAAGGCGTCATCAAGCTATGCCTTTGTTTTGATCAAACAACCTAGTGGAAAAAATGACAGTGTGCCTTTAATTTTTGAATAAAATGTAAAATTGTGTGTATAAAGCTCAACATAACTTTCAAAAACATCGATTTCAAGACAAACACATAGCTTAGAATGTATTTTATTTTATACAAAACAACAAGGACTACCAAAAAGTTAGTCAAAGGAACATAATTTTGGTTTTTGAATGAAATACATTTCCTCACGATCTCCAAAACACTCCTTAAAAAAGACAAATACAATCGTTCACAACAGTCGTCAAATGACACTCTCTTGGCTTTGAAAAGAAAGGGGAAAGGGACCACATTCTCTTGTGACCGCAACGACGGGGATTCACAGACGGGGACGAGACAGACAGACAGAAGCGTCCTCGGCCTGGTTAAGTTCATCAGACTTGCTGTCTAGCTGGCTGGTCAAACAACACGTATTGTGCTTTCTATTTTTTTTTTGTTGTTGTTCTCCAACACAACGAGTGCAATATTATAATGCTTTGAAATGCTGCTGTATACATTTCTACATGGTTGGCACATTCAGACATTAACTTATCTATAATATCGGAGCTTTTAACATGATTTAATTTCTTCTTTCATGTATAAATACAATATACTCTTCTTTCCAGGCATCTGGACCCCATGTAAAAAGCTTCAACGGATGATTATTTACAGTGACAGCGTGATGAAAAATGCCCCCGTGAAGGTCATAAATAACAATAATAACAATAATTAATAACAGAATCAAAAGTCCCAGATTCACGTTCTGAAATCTGTACACTCGTCCACTTTTCTTCGGTTCTTCTCTTCGGTTTCCGAACGAAAACGGAGGGATGCCCAAGTCAAACGTCCTGTGTCTCACAGCCTTCCCTTATCTCATCTCCTGAAAGAGTAGACAAAAAAAAAAAAAAGTTGAGAGATAAAAGATAAACAGGCTTTTAAAATGACTATAGAGAAATAATGTTTGATGCAAAAACAAATCTTAAAATACAGTTAAGACCAGTTTGAACCAAATTAAGATGCTGGTTATTATAGCATCTTCACCACTGTAAGATGCTAAAACCTTCATGCAAGTGGCCAAAATATACCTACTGGTAACCAATGGTTTTAACTGGTCATTTAAACTGGTCAACCGGATTAGCTGGTCTGTTCAGCAGATATTCGTGGCCTCTCAGGACAAAAGAAAGTCTTTTTGGTTTGGAATGTCTATAGATGACTTAATGCAGCAGGGATTGTTCATCATGGGACGTGACAAGATCTGAGGACACAGAATAAAGGCAGACCCCTTCTTCGTCAAGCATCTATTCACGCTCTCTGTCCGACTGGAAAGATAACGCTAACCACCACCGTGACGGGACGGGGTAACCCGAAACCCCCTCCCCAGGGAACGTATAGCCCTCTTTTATGTGGCCTGTCCTTTATATTCCAGAGGGGGTAACCTGAGGAGAGAGCGCACATCTGAGGACTCTTTAGTCCATATGGATTATGTGGACGTTAAGTGGATTTCTCATATGGAGTGTGTAACCCAGTGCCCATCACAATGTAAAAGACAAAAAGTGTTATGGCCACCATGCAACTAGCTCTTTCTAATTCGATTTCTCAAATAAATGGTGAGAAACATATTGTGGTGTTTCTGGACATTACTCAGTTACACAATATGCATAACCACCACATTTTTGCACAGGGAGAGTGATTTATTTATTACAAAGATGTCAAACAAATCACAGATTTGACTACTATTGTATTTATTATTATTCACAACCACCAATTATTCAACTAAATATTGCAATTATTAATAACAATAACTATTATTAGTTACAATAAAAACTTAAACCAAATAATGCAGCATTATTATTATTTATAACAATCATGTGGTATGTTGAGGGCTATTTTTTTACAGGTATATTTGCTATTTGAATGGGGTTCATCCAGTTCGATTTTAGAGATGGAAGTTTAGTGAATAAAAAGCATTTAGTAAGAAAGAAAAGTTTTTCTAAGCGTCTCTTCTTTTTGTGTTTGAGAACTGTAAAACTTGGTTTTAAGAGTGATCGTGCAGGAGTTTGATATGAGAAGAAAAAAAACACTTTACAGAAGGATCAGCGAGTTGTAGTATCTCTTCTGGCATCTGTTCTCTGAACAGTGGGGAATGTACTTCACAGGAAGTGTCTGATTGCTGGCTAAAAGTGCTGTCTCCTCTGCTCTACACAACACAACACAACAACACACACATTATGTACCCAACAGACAGATGGACTCAGCCAGTCTACACTCATCCACACTTAGTCAATTCAGCCTCACCAATGAATGAGTGTTAAGAAAAGATAAACTAATGCACATGTTTGGTGAGCCTGTGTTTGACTAAGCTCAGCTAATGTTAAAGATTTTAGGATTTGGGAGGATGAGGATTAAATCTTTAAAAAACACAATCAGGATTTTTTTTTGTCTTAAGTTACTGTACAAATATCTAAACATTCTTAAACAAGATGGATTTACTTCAGCAAAACTGTGTAATGATTGTTTTAAGCATTAAAAAGAAATGTTTATGTGCTAAGACAAATACTAAATTAACTCAAATTCAAATATATCCTCTGAAACAAGTCAAGTTTTTGTTTGTTTTTTCACAAACCACGCATAAATGTCATTATCTCAAAACTACAAAATTTTACATACATGCTGCTGGCATATTATTGTAGCAGAGTTTGCGCTGAATATAGTGTAATCAGACTTTAGCCATGAAAATGTCACAAGTATCAGAAAAAAGCACAAATGTCAGAGCATGTCAGAACACCTCAGACCCCAGAGGGTTAATATAAGGTCTTAAAATATACTATTTTAATAAATCATAAGTGTTTTTTATTAATGAAGTACAGTAAATAGTAAATATTCATCTTGTTTTAAGGATTATTCGACATTTTTACTAGATAAAAGACAAAAATATTGATGAAGAAAATGATTTTCTGCAGTGTGAGAAATGTTACTTACATCATTTCTCTTTCTGCCCGTTCCGTGCCCTCGTGATCCTGTCGACCCCCGTGATGATGAACTTCCTGTTGTGGAGCAATTGCTTGACATCTGACCCCGAGACAGGAAGTTGGGCTTGTTGTAAGGAATTAAATCATCCTCTGCTGAGAGGCACATAAACATGTTAGGGGGAAAAAGTGTATATAAAAATCGAAGAAAAAAAAAATTGAAAAAGTATATATATATATATATATACATATATATATAGGGCATATACATAATATATTTGTGTGTGCTGTATATAATTATTTTGTATAAATAAATAACTATGCATGCATGTATATACTGTATTTAAGAATTATTTGAGCTTAAATTCTGTATTTATATATAAATACATAATCTATATTATATAAATATAAATATTTTATATATGAATAACACATTTTCTTAAATATATACATGCATGTTTGTGTATTTATATATACAAAATAATTATATACAGCACACACAAATATATTATGTAAACACAGACTTTTATTTTGGATGTGATTAATCTCAATTAATTTTTGCACAGCCCTAATATATATATATATATATATATATATATATATATATATATATATATATATATATATAAGGGGTGTAACAGTTCACAAAATTCATGGTTCGGTCCGATACAACAGAGTGGTGTCATGGTTCGGTACGTTTCAATACAGCAAAAAGACAGAAATACCAGAGAAATTATATATATATTTATAAAAAAAATAAAAAACATATTATTATAAATTCAGTGCGAGTTTTCCTACATCTTGAAACTTTTAGTTTTATTAATGGGGGTAATCTTTGAAGAATGAGCAAATCATTTTTAGGTCATCACATTAAACATAACATTTAAATATGATAATACTTGAGTTTTTAAGTGCTGGAAAAAGATGTGTGACTGACTTGAAAGCATTTTACTATTCCTGCCAAACCTCCATGGTACAGTTAGTGTTACTACATTAAATCCATGGTGAATGTTGCCGTTTTATGGACTTAAAGCCTATGACTAGTTATGTTCCTAGCACAATGTTTCTCCTGGTTTCCCCATCAGCGCTGTTTGATCTAATAGAGATCTACGGATAATAACGGAGAAATGCTTCTCACTAGATCGCACAGATGTTATTACTTCTGTGGCGTATTCAAATGCTTTCTATACTGGATCTTTTAGCTCTCGCTGCTTAGTAACAGTGTCGCTTGATCAAGATTGGCTAGTGCTGCACTGACAATGGTCCAAACTGATAAACGGTCTGTGAAGCACAAAATAATGAGTAGCGCAGTTTCGTTCAGCTTTCATTACGTTTGCCATTTGATGTTGGGTAACGTTGCGGTGGTCGTGCCATGCCAATTTCAATGCGTGTAAAGGAATAACAGCATTTAAGACTGTCAGGTGTTCTCTAACCCTCTATCCGTTTATGAGAAGAGTTTTTCCGATTAGGTGTGCTCTGTTCTCTCCTCTCCATGGAGGAATGGGAGCTGCCCACTCTCTCGAGGGACGTCTGGCCACATTCGAATCCCCCTAGTTGAGCACAGTGGATCTCATCCTCAGGGGGCGGTTCGGGTGGAGGGGGTAGATCTGCAGAGATGTGATAAGCATGTTAACTATCCTGGAGCAGGATAAATGATTAACTAACTTCACTCTGGAAAAGGCCTAGTAACTCACCGCCTTGCAGTATATCTCTTCGGTATTGACCGCTCTTGGATGTTTTCTTCTTCACCTTGGACTTCTGCCCAGGAGGCGTGTGGTCTGCAGAGGGCCTCGCTCGACCTGCAAGGGGGGATGTGACATGGCAATGATGCAACTATAACATTTGTAGCTTTAAGTAGATCTGTGAAGTGTGTGTAATTTTATATTGCTGGGAGCATGCATGGAAGCGTTATTTTTAGGGCTGTCAGTTTAACGCGTTATTATCGGCGTTAACGCAAACCCATTTTAACGGCATTAATTTTTTTATCGCGCGATTAACGGTCTTTTTGTCCAAGCAAACTTTGTAGTTTTTTCACATGCTTTTGCAACAGGACGCGGCATGCGTCCTGATCCATTTTGGCGTCTCGTGCTCGTCATCCACTCAAAGCCGGCTCGCAAGGCGAAACGTGTGTTTGCGGCGTGCCTGTTGTTTTGTTTCCGGTCTAGATCCGCTTGCGGATGGGTTTCAGAACGCAGCGCGAGGACGTTTTGTGCCGCACACACACTCGTTTCGGCTTGCGAGCCGGCCAAATAGCAACGTTACGTTTTGAGTGGATGACGAGCGCGAGACGCCGAAATGGATGCCCTAACATTCTGAATGGAAAGTTTACTTTTAAAAAGTTGCCAAATTGTCCCATTGACAAGACCAAATGATCTGTGTGTTTTGTCGTTGTGAACTGAACTATCATCATCGCAGCACGTCCAGTCTGAAACACCACTTGATGATGGCCAAGCAAACACACATACACACACACACACAGATGATGCGAATTCTCCACCCCCTCGTCAATATCAGGACCTCGTCAGTATTTCTCTCACCCTTTTATTGATAGACAGTGTTACATTGTGTGAGAGATATTATATATATGTTAGTGTGAAATTGAACACTATTCCAATGTTATTTTCAATAATAATAATAAAAAAACAAGCCACTAAACAAGCCAATCCACTTTTCCATGTTGATAAGAGCATTACAATGAGAAAAAAAATAATGTAACAAAAAGAAATCAAAAGACATTTAGAATAGATAAAAATGTGCGATTAATCGCGATTAAATATTTTAATCGTTTGACAGCACTAGTTATTTTACTTCTGTTAAATCTTGTTTATATGGAAAACTGAAACACACCTGGCGTGGTGTTGCTGATGTTCTCCACGCTTTGGGCAGCTCCTTGGCTCAGGTCCCGTTTATGTACTGAGCGGTGTGGCACAGTGTTGTCAGGACACTCCTGATTGGCCGACAGGTTTGGGTTGGACTGGGTCAGAGGGGGGCTTGGTGCTCGCGGTACAGGCACTGGTCCGCATGGCAACCGACTGTCAGTTAGAACAAAGTTTGACAAGATGAAACACGATCAGAAAATTACATCATATCTAACAAAAATGCACCCCACTCATGTTCAACGTGTCTCTGTTTTAACTCAAAACTGGATTTCCAGGGCCAACGAGGCACATGGAGAGTATTATAAGCACTCATATTAAATGAAAAACATTGTCGGCCAAGATCAGCACTTTGGAAAAGTAAATAATATTTCTAAACTTGGCAGAACTGCAGTCTAGAAGGAAGCTTAATGAGATTCTCAATATTTGCTCTGTGCCGTGACAATCTACAAATACGGACCCTGCAGAGGAATAAATTATTCTTAAAACATATTCTCAAACAATAGCACTGTAAAAATTCACCTAAAAGAGTGAAAACATATAAACTATTCTATTAATGCAGTGAACTAAAACGCCAGAGAGCAGTTTCCTAAAGGATTGCTGATATTAACTGTCATAAAGTGAAGATTGCCTCTAAAATAAAACAAACGTCATTTATGTATCATCATATCAAATTTATATTTTGAAATACACTAAATAAATTTTTAGAAAACCAAATAATGTTGACCTCAAATTCTCCATTAACTTTTTATGCTATTTAAGTGGAAAATAAATGTGGAATAAACTGAAATGCTGACCTATCAAAACAAGCACAAAAATGTGTTAAAGTGTATGTGGGTGTCTCACCGTGCTATCTGTGTCTGTTCGAGCTGGTGTAAGCGTGGTATATCGTGGCAGTGGCCATCGTCTCTGGGAGATGGAGTTAAGGTGGCGGTGGATTGGTGGCTGTAGGACGTGGTCGGGGAAGGAGCCTCTGCTCTAAGGGGATGAGCAGGACCGTCCTCCATCGTGCCGTCCATGAGGTAGGTCCTCTCTGGGAGAGGAGGACACCACTCTTCCTCATCGGACCTGTTTGAGGAGAAAAGCCTCGATATTATTTTGAGGTCCATAAATGAAGTACAGCCCTGAAATATGACTAAAAAGCCAACTTAAAGGGATACTAGAGTTAAACAGTTGGGTTTAACCGTTTTCGAATGTATTCAGCCGATTTTTTGATATTTAGAAGAATATCAGTAACCAGACAGTTTCTGGTCTCATTGACTTCCACAGTATATATTTTTTCCTACTATGGAATTAAATGTGACCAGAAACTGCTTGTTAACTGATATTCTTCTAAATATCAGAAAATCGGCTGGATGGATTTGAAAACGGTAAAACTCAAATGTTTAACTCTGTGGTGAAATAAGCCTATTTTCAAAAAAAAGTTTCCCTTTAACAAATCTTTTTTTTATTTTTTATTTTATATACTATAATAATAGGAATATTGAAAACTCATGTTTGCAAGGGGATACACAATGTTTTAAAATATACTAAAATAATTTTCTAAAGTAAATTAGAGGCTACTGGCTATTTTAAAAATGTCTTTTCCACAAAAATATTAAGCACCACAACTGTTTTCAACATTGATAATAATAAGAAATGATTTGTGAACCAAATTAGCATAAAAGACTGGAGAAAATGCTGCTGAAAATTAAGCTTTGCCATCACAGGAATAAAATACATTTTAGGTATTTTAAATTATAAAAATGTTCACAATATTACATTTAAATAATTACAGCCTTGGTGAAAATAAGAGACTTCTTTCAAAAACATTTTAAAAATCTTACCGATGCCAAACTTTTGAATGGTAGTATATATCATCACTATGTAGTAGATCACTTTTCTATTTTATTCATTTTTTTGCCATTTTATGAAGAAATTAACAGATAGTAAATAATACAGAAGAAAGGGGGCAGAACTTGGAAAAGGCTCAAACTTGAGTTGATGTCAGAGCACCGAACTATTACATCAACTTTTCTCACTCACTTGCCCTTCTTACTTAGAGTGGGAAAATAAGTGATTTTTTTTCTGCTTTATAACTAAATTCTCTCATTTTTATCAGACAGTTAAGTAACTCCAGTACGTCTGTGCTAAATCAATCACGGCACACTCATTATGATTGCCTGCTGCAGTAATCATCGGGTCAATGCAACCGGTGGCATATCGATTCCTGCTGCAGTTCTGTCAAATGAGGCAGCCTGGCCTCCAGATAACAATATCCGTGATCTTTCAGCTCTCGTGGGACCAATCCATGCAAGAGCAATGGAAAATAAGTTTAATGCAGTGGCATTTTGAGTGACACTGCCTCAATGTTTTGCCTCGGGCACAACGCTGAGCTGAATGACACCTACACACTTGTTGGTTTAGTACGTACGTGGCTGCTTGAATTTTTTGTTGAGCCTCGCTGAGCTGAAGGGGAAATTATTAAGATTATAGTCATAATGCAGTAACAGAGCCGATGTTCTCGCCTTTAGGGGAAGCACAAAGGTTAACCTCGTGATCCATGAGTTCATCACACATTTGAGGGTTAGTTATGAAAATCCAGTCTGACTGTGAGTGTTGCATTACGCTGTTGTGCCCCGATTAACGTGTAATGCTCGAAGGAAGAAACTTGAGAAGGGTTGTACCTGTCACTGGCTAATGCGGTTACTGCAGGAGGCTATGTCATGGTTATCAGATTCGCAGATCTCACTGGGCTGGGTAACCGCTGCGGCTAATGTGACTCGCCCTCGTTAGTGCCCCTCACGGGCATCCATTGGGCTGAAGTGGCGGCAGAAAGCAATAAGAGTGTCTTTACCCGTCAACGCCTGTGGCTGGGGCACACTGCGGCTACTGCTGACCGCAAGCTTTACTAACAAGGAACTAATGCGATACAGAGACAAGGAAAAGGAAACATAATTCAGTCAGGCCATCATGAGGAAACAGGCCAGACTCAAAGGTAGCACATCGCTAACTTTGTTAGCCTCCGTATACAGCCTTGTCAACAGCAATCAAACTGATCCTGCGAATTTTGAGACTGTTCCTGGAACAATCATTCCAGAAAGCTAAACGAGGCCATGCTCTCAGCTAGCCAAACTGCTGCAAATTGGTAAAAGATGTCGACACGTATACATGGAAATGAAGTTAAAAAATAAAATTAATTGTTAAAAGCGTGTGTCAGAACTTGGGGTGAGACTTGAGACTTAGTTTGTCTGCCAAAGTCCTCTCCAGGCAGCTATTTTCTACTAGTTCAGCTCCTACCTAAATGAATGAAGACTGAAAGTTTTTGTCAAGATCGTTTAAAAATAATATGTCAAATCACCAATAGAATAATGTTAAAATAACATGATTGCTTTTATAATGCTAAAAACTGTATTTTTCAGGCAGGTCCATCTGTCACAGTACTGAAATGAATCTGAAGCCTTCCAGTGTACTTTACCCCATGTCCTGGATTAGTTCGTTATCGTCTTCCTCCTCACACTCGTCCAGATCTCCAGAGAGGGGTGGAGGTGGCAATGCATCCATCCAGTTGAGAGATGGTGTTTTTACTGGCTTCCCCATCAACTTCTGCTTTGGTTGTTTTACTGTAGAAAAACAAGTGATTTGTGAAGAACATAAAAAACACTTAATTCAGACTTAATTTGAACTAAAACTAAAATTATTAAAAAATTGTTGAACTAAATTGAAATAAAATAAAATATAAGTATTAGATGAAAAAAAGTTTCTTGAGCAAACAGTTACTAAAATGGCTAGAACTCAAACTGAGAATAAAATTAAAGCTAAACAGAAAAAAATATATATACTATATATATATATATATATATATATATATATATATATATATATAAATTAAAGCTAAACAGAAATATATATATATATAAAGAATAAAAAAGTGACTAAAACTAAAATTTAAATGAAATTTTACAAATAAAATCCAATTCTCAATATAAATGAATTCTATAATAATATATCAATAATAATAATACAATAACACTCTTATTTATCCACGTAAAGCATTCATACTAGCACTGAAGGGACCAGATGAGATACCGTTATCAGTCTTGGATCGGTCTGGCTGGGCATATTGAGCATTGGAGGTTCCAGGCTGGGTCATCCAATGGCTGCCATCTTGTTCAGGGCTGCAGGGCGCCTGGTTGGTGAAAGGCATGATGGGAGTGCTAGCGTAAGGCGTGGTGTGTTGAGAGTACGGAGCGGAGAAACTGCGCAGGTCCTCGCTGGTTGGGTCAATGGTGCTGTAAATGGGGCCTTCGTTGGAGTCTGCACTGTACTTCTCATTTTGGTTGAGGTAATTAGAGATTCCCGCCTCTGAGGACACGATGGTAAATTAATTAGGGTTTAATTAACAAGAATGATTTTGTGCCGTGGAAACTTAGTGTTAAATGAATTTAACAGTACAGCCGGTGGTGTTGTTCTATAACAGCGAGTCTTACCATTATAGTATCTCTCCGGGGTGTCATGTTTAGACGTACAGCAGTTCACGGAGTCTTTCCCATTGTGAACGAGATTAGTAGTTGGCCAAGAATCAGCCAGCCACGGGTAATTTCCCATGTTAGTACCCAGCATCCCAGGCCTGCATAACCAGACATAAAATATCAGTAAGTCTCTGCATTTACACTGAATTGATGCTTAAGAGGCTAAAATTGCCATTTACCTTCCGTTAAGTCCAGAACTTTCTCCATGTGGAAAACCAACTGTAAAAAATATAACAGAATTCAACCACAGGCAGAAATGTTCAGACTAAATGTCAGTGAAATAAATTTAATTGAAATAAAGCTAAAATTAAATGAATTATAAATATTCGATAAAAAAATCTTTAAAAGTGTTGCCTTGGAAACTTACTGTTACTAACTTAATACTAAAACTGAAATACAAATAAATTTAAGGTAAATAGAAATTAAAAACAAAAACTAATAGAAATGGCAAAAACACAAAATTACTACTGAAACTAAATATAAAAACAAAAGCAAAATTCTACATATGAATAAATACTGTAATAGTACTAAAATAACTCTTTAGGTGTGATATGTGCACGCATACCTGCAGGTGTGTATGCAAATGATGCCGTGTAATGGCTGAGCTCTTTCCTCTTCTTCCGTCTGCAATAGATCCACACGCTGAATCCCATAAGGATTACCCAACATGCTCCGCCAATGCCTGCGATGAAGGCAGGCTGCTTCACTACATCTGTGATCTGCTCAGCCAGACTTACGTTCTCGTCAGATTCGCTGCCTCCACCTGTGACTGTGGGCTGCTCTGCGGGCAATTCTGAAAAGGAGGGGAAGAGAGAAAGCGAGAGCTAAGACAGATCAAAGTGTTACTCAGTCAGAATGTCTTAATAGGACTCAGCTTATATGAAAGAATTAAGCAATTTAGTCTCAGAACGGGGCTTTAAAAAGCAATCAAAGAGAATTGAGTCTACTCCACAAGCATTTCACCATTTAATTCTTTCAGTTTAATAGTCAGGGCTGTGTTTTTTTACGGGAACACTCACTGATAAGCACAGATACGGGCTGGCTGTGAGCGCCCACACCAGCGCTGGTGACCGCCGCCACCTCCACCTGGTACAACACGCCGGGTAGAAGCCCTTTTAATAAAGTGGTCAGCACGTTCCCGTCCACCGTCTGATTGATGTGGTAGCGTGTCTGAGAGTCGTTACCCAAACACCAAACCTGAAATGAGATGAGACTAAGAAACTTAAAAATACTTAAGTGTCTTAACACAGGTAGGACTCACATCTGCAATCATATTTCACCCTGAATTTTTTTTTTTTTAAATATAATGCATTTTATTTTGGATAGAGAAAATGAAGCTTACATTTATATATATATATATATATATATATTATGTTATGTTATATTATATTATTTATTTTTTTATATTATAAAAATTGAAAATATTTTTTTATATTATATTTTTTATTTATATTATTATATTTTATTTATTATTTATTTTTATATTATTATTATTTATTTTTTTTATGAAAAAATGAATTATATATCACAATATTTTGTTGCACTGGGTTCAATTTATGTTGATTATTTAATTTAAATAATATTCTTTTAATATGATTTTTTATAATAATAAATTACATAATAACGTTAACACATCATGCAGCATTTTCGCCTTCAACATGAATAAACAAATGACTTTTCGCAAATTACGTGGATTAGACATCGCCATCTAAATCTCACCTTATACTCTTGGATAACTCCATTTTGCATCTCAGTGGGAGGAGGCTGCCATGATACACTGATGCTGGAGCTGTTGCTGGGCTTGACTGTTACCACGGTTACAGCACGAGGTGGGGCACTCGGAACTGGAAGAGAATTAAATTAAAATTACAATTTGAAAAGTTAGTCTCCTTAATGGCAAATATACATTATCCCTCTCCATAATTGTATTTGCCAGAATGAAGCGATTCGTCTTCATATTATGTACAACAGAATAGAATTGAGTCGGACTAGGCTGAATGAACTCGAATTGAATTGATTAGAAGGAAATTAAATTGAAGTGCATCAAATGGAAACTGAAAGAGCTGCAGATCTCTCACCCTCCTCTGGCGTGCGAAACGTCAGCGGGCGGCTGTCCATGCCCTGGAACTCGTTAAAGTAGGGTCGTATTTTAATCTCGTATTCCGTGCCTTTGAGCAGGTTAGCGATGACAGCGCTACGCTCTGTTGCAGCTTTCACTTCCTGCTGGGACCAGGAGCCGCCGACAGGGCGATAAAGCAAACGATAACCCTGGATGTACTGAGACTGACGATCAACCTGACAGATGGAGAGAGGGCGAACGAGACAGAGAAATGAGATAAGCTGAGCCGGCAGGTGAATCGTAAGGCCGCTGTGGAGCTGATGTGAAGGGCAGATATCAGTGGCACTTACGTTCCAGCTGATCTTCACGCTGGATGCCATCAGCAGCACTGGTTCATGAAGCTGAACTGCCATCTCTCCCAGCTCCCTCTGCACCTGCCGGTGGTCCACACCTTGACCTGTAGGACTCACATCTGCAAAAGACACCAAGAGACATCTAACATAAACATCTTTAAACGATGCAAATATAGAATATAACAAGAAATTAACAAAGTTTACTTTTTGTAATTTATGTACTGTGACATTAATTCATGTTAAAAATATAATATAATAATTATCATTAAAGGATTAGTTCACTTTTAAAAAAAAAACTTTTGCTGATAATTTACTCATCACCATGTCATCCAAGATGTCCATGTCTTTCTGTCTTCAGTCGAAAAGAAATTAAGGTTTTTGATGAAAACATTCCAGGATTATCTCCATATAATGGACTTCAATGGGAACCAAACGGTTCAAGGTCCAAATGAGAGTTTCAGTGCAGCTTCAAAGGGCTTTAAACGATTCCAGACGATGAATAAGGGTCTAATCTAGCGAAACGATCGCTCAATTCAAAAATAAATAAAAAAATTAAGTTTTATAAGCACAAATGCTCGCCTTGCTCTGTTTTGAGATGAGCGTTCATGACTCTCCTGTTCGAACTCGTTCATCAAAATGAACAAATCTTTTTTCGAGACATGACTCGAAGGGTCCTAGATAAGACCCTTATTCATCGTCTGGTGTCGTTTAAAGCCCTTTAAAGCTGCACCGAAACTCTCATTTGGACCTTGAACCGTTTGGTTCCCATTGAAGTCCATTATATGGAGATAATCCTGGAATGTTTTCATCAAAAATCTTAATTTCTTTTCGACTAAAGAAAGAAAGACGTGGACATCTTGGATGACATGGGGGTAAATTATCAGCAAAAGTTTTTTTAAAAGTGAACTACTCCTTTAAAGCAAGATGTATTATTTTAATTTTTGTATTAAATATTTATATATTGTAAATTGTAAAATTTGTATAACTTGTTTTTTATTTTGTTTTCCTCTCTCTCTTCTATACTGATCTCATTATACAGTTGTGTGAGGATGTAAGTCTAAGAGTGTGTAGTCATGCCTTAATTTGCTAGGCATGGTAAATGTTTTTATATATGTATGTTTTAATATAATGTGAAGCACTTTGGGCAACAATGTTGTTATTAAATGTGCTATATAAAGTTTTTTGTTGTACTTGCTTTAAGTGTTGATTTTAATCAAAGAAAAAAAAAAGAATATTTTTCTTCTGATTTTAGTGAAATGTATTTTTGTCTGTGATATGTTTGATGTTTTCATGATTAGATGCAACCCACATAAAATGAAACCAGGCACAATATATATGTTTTATTATATCACAACTCCTGTAATTAGGTTCTCTATTTAAATAACAGTTATACCACATATAATTTGTATTACACATTTAAGATCTCCATGAAAAAGGTCGTAAAATTGATTGGTCCCCAGTGTACAGACCTTGTGTGCGTACGGGCTCTGAGATGGGGCTGGGGTCACTCAGGCCATAAGCGCTGACCGCCCGCACAATGAATAGGTAAACAGTGTTCGGAGACAGTCCAGTAACCGTGTGCTTCTCCAGTTTCACCAAATCTGCAACCGTCTGCCACGTGCTACCCGCAGATTGGCTGAAAAGATAGATTTCATTACTAAATTAAATAATTCATCATATTTATATCAACAATTCATTCTTTGCAATAACCAAAGCCAGCAGATTCCCACAGCTGAGTCTGAATAAAACATCAATACACCAATGTTTTGTCCCACATTTGTCCCGAAGCTTTTGCACGACATTAGAGAAGGGCGGATTAAACAGGAAAGTCAATGTCATAGATGTTTATCTCCACTCCTTTGATTGTCATTACATGTGTCTGTTTAATGACCCGGCTCTGCTGTGATGCAATTCTTGCAGCCTTTGGCTTGACAATGCATGGTGTGATCTCTGCGGTGATAGATTTATTTATGGCACAGACTAGGCTTGTCATTGCACTGCATGCAATAAATAAATAATATCTTGGATCCTGAGCAGTGATTTAATTAAATATGAAGCGCAAACATTGTTGGTTTTGCACAGGGGTAGGTTTATCCCCAATTTAAGGAGCCACAGACAATTTTTTTTAACATCCACATCACGCCTAAATGTACAGGAATATGAATTTGGCTTAATGAGAACCAAGTGAGCTACTTAGATGTGGTGTACAGGTGGGCAAGATTCATAACAACATACCTCCCTCTAATAAACAATGAATGCTAAGCAGCACAGACATCTGTCTGTGACAGAAGGCATTGGAATATTTCTCTTCACTTGTCTGTGGTTAACCATCATCCTTGTTTAGAGCGGTGGTCATGTGCACCGCTTTTCAAGGTTTATTTTTCCCCAAAGGCGGCTCCTGCCGCAGACACAAAGCCAATAAAATCCCGACCTGCACAATTAGGCCAAGTCATAAATGCTGGGAACCTCGTAAATATTCCTTCAGCGGCCCACCGATAGCAGCGATAAATCCAAGGTCACTTTGCTATCAGCTGGGATGGAAGAACCAGAGAAAGGCTGAGACATAGACAAATCCCTTTTCTCCATGTAGCGGCTTGAATCCAATGATGTTACCGCTGAGAGACTGAGACAGGGACTGTTTGCAACTGACTGACGCAGAAACACATATCGATGAGGCAAATGATTTTTTACTAGCAATTCTTTATTGCTGGCTGATGTATATTGATTGTACAAGGTTTGCTGCTCAAAGTTTGCTGGTCAAAGTTTACTGGTCAACATAGAATACATCGCCCCTGCTCACCCCCTCTCACCTGACATAATCAGTGAACAGGTGACTAATATTCACATTCACATGTAATCACGTGACCCGCCACCAGGATCAGGTGACAATAAAAACAAAACAAAAAACCATTAACTCTTTCATGTCCACAACATTCCAGCCCCTAATTATTATCAAATAATTATTACAATTTCACTAGAAACATGAATTTTTCAAATCACCAATGCATTAGCAACATCATAAAGGCTGGTGTTCATTTCTTCTCACAAAAAAGGAAAAAATCCTGAAAAAAAAATAATCAAAAAAGTGTTCGTAGTCATAATGTTCATAAAGTCAGGCAACAAGTGAAGTTATCCATCTTCTGCTTCTTGTAAAAGACAGACCTTGGTTATCGGCCTGTCCAGACAGCTGCTTTTAGTCTTAATTTGCACATGACGCACAAATCCTTTTCTGTCTGGAAAAGTTTGAATTATGCGTCCCAGAAGCCAAGAGTTTCGAGGTGCTGTGTTATCCACTATAAGCACGATGTCTCCTGATTTAAAATTGCGTTTGACTCTTGACCATTTCTGACGTTCCTGAAGCTGCGGTAAATACTCCTGAACCCATCTCTTCCAGAACAAATCTGACATGTACTGGACTTGTTTCCATCGTTTACGAGCATAAACATCATCCTTTTTGAATTCTCCGGGTGGTAAAGATGGTGAAGTCCTCAAAAGCAACAGGTGATTTGGTGTTAATGCTTCCAAGTCACTGGAGTCTGTGGATGCTAAGGTTATTGGACGACCATTAATAATTGCTTCCACTTCACAAAGAACGGTGTGTAGGCCTTCCTCATCCAGATTCTGCACTTTTAACGTAGAATTCAGAACTTTACGTACAGATCTAATTAACCTCTCCCATGCCCCTCCATAATGTGATCCAGTTGGGGGGTTAAACGTCCATTTAATTCCTTTCTGAAGAAGGACATCATTGATCTTACACTGATTCCATTCCTTTATGGAGACTCTTAACTCACGTTCTGCTCCAACAAAGTTCTTTCCATTATCCGATCGAAGTTCCTGGACTTGTCCACGTCTAGCAATGAAACGTCGCAGTGCGTTGATGAAAGAATCAGTGTCCAATGAAGGTGCCACTTCAATATGTATAGCTCGTATGGCCAAACAGGTGAAGATTACTCCATACCTTTTCACAACGCTTCTTCTACTCTTTACCTCAAAAGGTCCAAAATAATCTACCCCAACACGGGTAAATGGAGGTTCATTCGGAGTAACTCTTTCTGATGGCAAATCTGCCATCTTTTGGCATCCTGGAAGTGAATTCAGTCTTCGACAGATGACACATTTAGACAATACTCTTCTTATTGCTGTACTTACACCAGTAATCCAATACTTTTGTCGTAATTTAGACAACATATGATTACGACCAGCATGTCCTACCTCCTGATGGATGTGTCGCAGGAGGATATCAGAGATGTGAGATTTCTTGGCTAAAATGACTGGATGTTTGGATTGTTCAGGCATTGATGCCCTACTTAATCGTCCACCAACCCTCAAGACATCATCAAGAACAGGGCAAAGTCCATGAATGCAACTACTTTTCTTTACTCCTTCACCTCTTTTTAGACTAGCAAGCTCATCAGGAAATGTCTTTTCTTGTGAGAGTCTAATAATCTCTAATTCTGCGGTCTCAAGTTCTTCTGTTGAAAGGTGAGATCGTTCAAATTGACCTTTGAAAATCTCCATTTCTCTTTCCACAGAGATTAGTTGTTCATTTGAATCAGAACAAGAAAAATCAAGTCTCAGTTGTTTTCTCTTCTCACTAAAAGACAAGAGCAGCTTCTTAAACCTCATAATCCAAGCGAATGCTTTCTTTAAACGGAACCAAGAAGAAAAGTGATAGATGAAACGTGAAAGCACATCATCCTCTTCTTTAAGCTGTACAGAGTTAACCTCAACACTTGCCTTGACCTCAGGATCATCCACTTCAAGCTTCTCAAGTTCTTTGAGATTAGCAGGCCACTTACTTTCATGAAGACAAAGAAAGGCAGGACCAGAGATCCATGTCTTGTTCTTAAGAAACACATTGACAGTTGATCCTCTGGAAGCAACATCTGCTGGGTTGCTTGCTGTGTCTACATATCTCCATTGTGAAGCTTGAGAGGCCTTGAGAATTTCAGTCACTCGATTGGCTACAAATATTCGAAATCGTGAGGTCTCGTTCTTGATGTATTTGAGAACAGATGCACTGTCCGTCCAAAAGACAGAATCTTGAAGCTGCAGGTGCAGTTCTTTCTTCCATAACACATCCATGCGGCTTGCCATGGTAGCAGCAATGAGCTCCATACGAGGGATGGTAACAGACTTAATTGGTGCTACTCTTGATTTTCCCATGATAAAAGCACAGTGTACTTGAGAATGCTTGTTTTGTAAAAGCAAGTATGTCACCGTTCCATATCCATCCTGGCTCGCATCAGAAAAATGATGCAACTGTGCATTCGTGATGTCACCAAAGTTTGGAGGTTTTAAACATCTGGGAAGCACAAAACTTTCCAGATGGTGGAGTTCTTGCAGCCATGTGGTCCATTTTTTTACAACCAATTCAGGCAAGACATCATCCCAACCTGAATCTCCTTTGCAGATATCTTGCAAGATCTTTTTTGCAGACAACACAACAGGACTCACAATTCCCAACGGATCGTAGATGGAACCAATCATGGAAAGGATTCCTCTTCTGGTTAGAGGTCTGTCTTTTACTACAATCTTGAATTTGAAAACGTCAGACTGAATGCACCACTGCACTCCCAACACTCTCTCAACTGATGGAGTGTCCCGATCCATACTCAAGTCTTTCACTGTCTTTGCTCTTTGATCCTCCGGTATTTCGTCTAGCACTTGACGCCTGTTGCTCATCCATTTTACGAGCTTAAATCCACCCTTGGCACATATGGATACAAGCTCCTGGTGTAAAGTTATCGCTTGTTCAACGGAACTAACGGAGACCAAACAATCATCAACATAAAAGGAATGTAAGATTGTATCCACTGTTTCACTGTTAAACTGCCTTTTATTATCTTGTGCACATTCCTAAGTGCAAAGTTTGCGCAGCTAGGAGATGATGTTGCTCCGAAGAGGTGTACTCGCATCCTAAAGTCAACTGGATCTTGACTTAAGTCCCCATCTGGCCACCAAAGAAACCTTAACAAATCAACATCATCAGCTGGCACTCTTACTTGATGAAACATTGATTCAACATCTGCCATGATCACCACTGGTTCCTTTCGAAATCTTGTTATCACTCCAATGAGTGAGCTGGTAAGGTCTGGTCCTTGCAAGAGTTGAGCATTAAGTGATGTTCGCTGAAAACTTGCTCCACAATCAAATACCACACGGATTTTTTTCTTAGTAGGATGGTAGACACCATGATGTGGGATGTACCAGATCTTTCCATCATTACGTGTCATATCCTTCGCTGGTACTCGCTCTGCATAACCTTTGGATACCATATCCTTGACAAAAGCTTTATAGTCAGCACAGAAACCTGAATCTCTTTGAAGTCTCTTCTTTAGATGAAAGGCACGTTGTTCCACAACTTTTCGATTGTTTGGCATTTGTACTCTCTTTCTCAGAGGTAAACCTATTTCATAATGCCCATCAACAAGTTTGATCGAATGAGTCACCATTTCCATGAATTTTTGATCTTCTTTTGAATTGCCTGTTTGTTCATCTTGGCTACATTCTGGGAAGTCCATTTTAAACTGCTGTTGCCATAGGTCTTCCAAATTCATTACTGAAATTCTGTTGACAGTGACTTCTGGCTGAGCACAATCCATTTGGTTATCGCTGTTTCCAGAGAGTGGTCCATTCACAGTCCATCCCAACATTGTCCTGATTGCATAGGGTCCATCATTTACGCTGCGGATTACCTCCAATGGTTCCAAAGCTTTCGGAACATTTGTCCCTATCAGCAGCTCAATCCCTGCCTCAATCTCAGGTAAATGAACACTCTTTAAATGGGGCCATCTGCGAAGATCTTTTCCTCTAGGTATATTCCCTTTATGTACAGGCATACTTTCCTGTGTATAAACTTGATTTAATTCACAAAAGTTGCGACCATTCAAGCCAGCTACCTCCAGTCCAGATAAAACATGACTATTTACAACCTTTTCTTGCCCCATAGTTCGTAGAAGTATCCGCACTTTGTTTCCTGTGAGGTTGAGTCTTCTCATTAAACTCTCCGTACAAAACACAGCAGTGCTCCCTTGATCTAAAAAAGCATAAGTGGTGACTATTTTGCTGCCTTTTTTGGCCTTGATTTGTACAGGGACAATCGGGAGTTTACAATCACGATCACCAGCCCCAGTAAGACCACTAGATACTAAGACATCATCCACTGCCATTTTTGCTTTCTTTTCAGTTCCCTTTACTTTGGGAAAGATATGCAGCAAAGTAGGATGTTTAAGACCACAAACATCACAATAAAGACGTTTCTTGCACTCTTTGCTTATGTGCCCCATACACAAGCACCCAAAACAAATTCCACTTTCTTTTAAGAAGCCAATCTTCTCTTTTTGGGATTGTTTTCCCAACTGAGGACACATACCCAATGTGTGTGCACCTCTACAGTGGTAACATTCTTTCATATCAAATCCAGCCTTTTTCTGTGATGTATTTTCAGATTCATTTTCTTTGCTTGCAGCGACCACTGTGGTGGCAAAGCTGGTACCTTTTATTCCAGGCCGAAATTGCGATTTTGGTCTTTTCACATCCTTATTAGTTGACAAAGTAATGTCCTGTATGTTTCCAAATACTGGGTCAGTTAGAATTTTGACTTGATGTTCTAAAAAATGAACGATATCAATAAAGGAAACTCTGTGTCGGTGTCTTTCTTGTAGTTCACAAACCACCGTTCTCCATTTATCCCGGAGTCTGTAGGGCAATTTCTTTATGATTATCATCATGTTAGCAGGCATGTCCAAATCGTGCATGTACTGCACTTCCTCCATGACGTTACTACAGCCTCTAAGAAAAAGACTGAATTCTTGTAAAGCATTCACATCTTCAGCTTTAATTTGAGGCCATGAGAGCACTTTATTAATATAAGCAAATGCAACCTTCTGTTCATTGCCAAAATGTTCATGCAACAAAGTTTTGGCCCTAATGTATCCTCTTTGTGGATCAATATGCTGACAACTCTGTATCAACTCCCTTGGAAAACCGACAGTATACTGTTCAAGATAGTACAGGCAATCACTGTCGTTATCTATCTTACTTTCAACGTTATTTTTGAAAGCTCTCATGAATGCATGGTACTGTAAGGGATCACCATCGAACACGTTAAGATCTTTCTTGGGCAAGGATGATAAACATTGCTGTTTTAACAATAGTGTTGTTATTTCATTTTGCTTTCTCATTATTCCGAATATGTGGTTTTGCTCTCCATCGTTGGATTCATCATGAGAATTTAAGACATTTCCTTGTGATATCTGATCCACTGTTTGGTATCTAGACAGGTGTTGGCTCACAGGATGAGGCTGTGAAAATACTGGTTGTTGTACCATTGTCTCTTTAGGCCTTGCACCTGATTCCAAACACTCATGCATTGATCTTTTTTCTCTTAGAAACTTTGGAGGAACAAATGATTTAGCACTGGCATTAAGACTTTGTGTTTTCTTTTGTTCATTCTCTAACTTGGAATGTTTCCTTCCTGAACGATCAGATTTACTGCTTGACACACTCTGAGATTTCAAAACATTCAGTTTGGCCATTTGAATAGCAATTTCTCCATGCAAATTAAGTTGTTCTTTCTTTTTCCGTAACTGTTCTTCTTGATCCTCCAGCTCATGCTTATCCTTCAAGAATTGTTGTTGTGCCCTTAATGCTGCCAATTCAGCCTCTGCTTTGAGACGTACAGAAGAAGTAGATGATGCCACAGATCTTTTTTCTGTTGTTGAGCTTTGAACTTTTGATAATATACTCCCCACGTTTGATACACTGTCAGTTGGTTGGATGTCATCTTGTAAAAACGATGCATGATCTAGCACTTGAGGATTGGGAAACTCTTTCGGTATTGCACCAGCACGAGACTGAACAGCCATATCTTTTTCCACATTGTCTGATGTAAGGATGGAAGACGGAAGATCTAGCACTTGAGGATTGGGAAACTCTTCCTGTATTGCCCCAGCACACGACTGAACAGACATAGCGTTCTCCAATGATCCATCTGGTTCACTCAACCAATGTTGAACAGCTTCTTTGAATGTGTTGCTGTATTTCATAATACTCTGAAACCATTCATTTTGTTTTTCCTGTTCATCTTTAGGAAGTAAAGGAATCACCATGTCGTGCATTTTGCTGGCATTTTCACAAAGCTGAACAAGAGTTTTAAACTGAATTTGCATTTGGGAGGCATTTTCCTTTCTCTTCATAAGATTTTTCATCTCTGGTATCTGGCTCTTAATTTTGTTTACATTTGATTTCCGTTTCATTTGCAAACTTTCAATTTTGTTCGCCAAGGCCTTTGCAGTAAGTTTAGTTTCTCTTTTACCGCAATCATTTTCAAAGCCAGTGACGCCATCAACACTCACTTCACTCATGCTTGAGTTCTCAAAAGAAACCAATGTTCGTATAACTCAAATCCTCCAACATCACAGCGTCAGCAGCACGTAAACAAACGCCGTCAACATCGCGACACTATTTTTCAACACAAACGGATCGCCAACAACAAGCTTTAAACACCAGAGCTCTGTGCAAAAATAGACTAGCCAAACAACAAACAATCACACAGCCGCGTGACCATCCCCAATGGATAGACAACGACGAACACAATTCAATCTGCGCGCAATCCAATACTGCACAGCGGATTAGAACAAAGCCCAACAGGCTTACCTATTCGGTGATTGTTTGCATGCTTCTCTTCGGAGCTTTGCTGGTCCAGACTCGCTGGTGATTCAACTTCTGCGATGGCTGAAAATTCCTTTCCTTTTAAATGAACAGAATCATATCCTCCGTCTGCGATGTGCACTTAATCCGTTCTTGCGCGTCCGCTGAGAATGATCTATGTTGACAAATTGTAGCGGCTTGAATCCAATGATGTTACCGCTGAGAGACTGAGACAGGGACTGTTTGCAACTGACTGACGCAGAAACACATATCGATGAGGCAAATGATTTTTTACTAGCAATTCTTTATTGCTGGCTGATGTATATTGATTGTACAAGGTTTGCTGCTCAAAGTTTGCTGGTCAAAGTTTACTGGTCAACATAGAATACATCGCCCCTGCTCACCCCCTCTCACCTGACATAATCAGTGAACAGGTGACTAATATTCACATTCACATGTAATCACGTGACCCGCCACCAGGATCAGGTGACAATAAAAACAAAACAAAAAACCATTAACTCTTTCATGTCCACAACACTCCAGAAGGACTGTGATTGGGCTCTTGTATGCACTCAAATGCCATGTGCATAAAATCAAAAAGTGGGCCACAATGTAAACCCTTTTTCCATGTAGCAAGGTGTCAAAATCCTAAACCCAAAAGCTTAAATCCTCCTCATACGCAATCTCAATTCTTTTCCATCCCTCGCTTGTGCTCTGTCACCCCTCCAATTTCCCTTTCCCAACGCTCCTTATTCCACAGAACCTCGGGGAAGGAAATTTTATAGCAAACACCCCATTCAGCCCCACAGCACTCTATAAAGAATCAATTTTAAGGATGTGGGGCCATGCTAACTGTTACCCAGGGGGGCAAGGGAGAGGAGAGAGACCTAGTGTGTGTGTGTGTATGAAATACAGAAAGAATGAAAATGTGTGTGTGTGGAACTCACTGCTGAATAGCCTGTTTGCTGTCTAACAACTGCAGGACCTTGGTTCTGTAATTAGAGGTAGCCCCATTTCTAGCCAGCTCACAATAGCTTAAAGAAGTGTCTGTGAGGACTTGATCTGACTTCATTAGCATGCCATACTCAAGATATCTCAAGCTTACTTTCCACAAATAAACCTCTCATAGACTGAACAAAACCCAAAACACTTTAGCTAGAGCAGGGCTTTAAAAAATGAAACATCTTTTTTGATGCCAAGATATCATGATATGATGATATATTATGAGTGAGCCTCTTTAGAGAATATAGGCATGTTGTTGGTATGTATAAAACACATTTACAGTGTATGAAAAATAATTGGTGTATTATAGACACTCTTTTTTAATATTTAAATAATTGTTTTGTTTATATTTTAATTATACTAAATCATATAGAGACCTTAAGTAATATTGACAAACTATATATCATTTGAAAGCTTACAATCTCTAGTTTCCATATTTGGTGACTGATTTTCAAAATAAATTACACAGGAGTAGTAATTTATCAATTTGCAACAAGAATATTTTCATACTCATAAAGCATGTTCAGACCTTTTTTGAAATAGCAATGAACATGAAAAATCATGAAAAAAAGGTAGAAACCTCAGCTTGTTTTCATGCTAAGAGTTCAAAAGATTGCATCCATTCAATTATTTTAGGAAAAAAAGGTCTGAAAATGTTTTAAATATTAAGAAAAAAACAATAAATTCACAGTTTGTGATGTGGCAGGAAGCTATAACGCACATGCGTGTTCTTTGTATGTGTTTCTTAGAGGTTTAATTCATATCAAAATCTGCCAAACTTCCCATTCTACTTCTGAATAGGATCTATACTTCATAAATTGTATGACAATTGTGTAAATGATGGTTCAGATCAGTCAAAACACATGGAAATGGAGGCGCCCTTATGTGGACAGTAATGGAGTCTGGTTGCGCCCAAATAAAATCTCAAAGAAAGCTAAATTTTTGAGATATCAACCTACAATTTTAAACACAACTTGTTCAGATTTTTGGCTTTGATTTTTCAGCAGAAAAGAGTAGCTCAGGTTTAGAAAATATATATCTTATATAAAAAATGAATTTTTAATAAATTTTCTTAATTTATTTCACTTTGACAAAAATCTGGCAAATGTCTTCTTTAAAACAAGACCAATTACGTCTATATTCCAAAGCATTCTTGAATTACAACCATTTAAGTTCGAAATGTGCATTTCCATGTCTATTCAAAAAAAAGGGGGTGACAGTTAAGAGGTTAATTATTTGTACATTTTGCAAAATAAATATTTTAAATTGCAAAAACTTTACATTATATATTCCAACTAACATTACATATTCCCTAACTGGTCCACCAAGCAAAATAATTCATAAATTGATGAGTTCAAAACCACCAAATGACTGAATAGGTCTGAAAAATCCACTTATTACTTGCTCTAAGGAACAACATTGTGAGCTATGCTGGTATTCAGAGGTTAGCCAATCAAAAAAAGAGGTAGTTTACATAAAGACACAGTTTCAAACCTGTCAAAGAGAAGGTGGAGTATCGTCACATGAATTTTGAATTACTAAATTGGCACAAAAAACCATGGATGTGTAGAATAATTCAATAATTCATGAAAATATATCCCCTTTAAATAAGCCTGAGTTCTCCAGTCCATGTCTGAAATTCAATTGTAGAAAACCAATACAGTTGCTATTAATTTAGATCTCTCTGGCAGTAGGTTGCCGCCTGAGGGGAGTGATTGTAGCGGGCAGGACGTGAGATGTGAGCGCAGGATGCAGCTGCCCCCGTATGACTGTGAGGAGCAATAGAGCGAAGGGGAAGGGGTCAGGGTCGGGGCAGCACGCGGCATTACCCCGTCTGTCACGGCTACGCTGGACTGTGACACAGAATTAATAAAAAATGAAGAATGGACCCTTGTAGTAGCTTCTGGCAAGAGACAATATTATCTAGTGTAGGGAGGAAAACAAACAGGAAGGAACCAGCATGGGGATGCTTACAGTGTGCGCTCACTCACCTGAAAGCCTCAATGATGTAAGAGGTGACAGCCGCCCCGCCCTCATGTGCATTCGGTTGCCAGGTCAGAGTCACGCTGTTACGGGTCACGTCAGTTACGACAGGCTTCTGGGGCGGACCAGGCAGCTGGTAGGGCTCTGAAACCGGGGGTGCAGTGAGACCACCACTCTCTGTAAAGATAAGATTAGGATATTAGCATGCCATCTTCATAATCGTATTGGTCCAAGTTATCATCCCGTTATCCAGGTGAGCTGGATGGTCCTGTTTGCAGAATCTAACAGAAAACACTTGCTGCTTCCGTATTTGTGTAGATTTATAGGACATCCGACCAGAAATCAATATTGGTGAGGAAAAATCTGATCTCAGGTTAGCACTACCCCATATGCTGACATCTGCTAAATGGACATTATTTGCGGAGTAAATTTGCTTCCTCGGCCGATTATTGCGGTTTGAAGATGATATGATGCAGTTTGTCAAAGATAAGGACACATAAAGGTGGTAATGAAGCACTTGTGTGTGTGTTTTTTTTACCTTTCACTGCGAGTACACCACTCCAGCTCGTCTCTCCACTTAAACTGGAGGCAACACAGGTGTAGGCCCCGGAGTCCGTTTCCTAGCAACAACAGGCTCAGGGTCAGCATTTGTATGGATAAAACTCGAGCACAATGCATTGCCTCACTCCGCTTGGAGCAGCGTGGAAATCTTGACAAATGAGCACAAATTCCTCGAAATTGCCTATTATTTTACAATAATACAGGATCAACTGCAATTTTTTCCTATTACTATTGAAGTTGCTGACAGGAAGACAATAATGTGCTGGAGTGAAACCTAGTAAGATGTGTGTGTTGACCAATGCAAAAACAAAATAATTACTTCTATTATGAGAAAACTATGTATCTGTATCTTATCTCTGTATCTAAACTGTATCTTTCACTAGGAGGAAATCCCACAATGCACTATGAAGAGTTCAGTGCAAAAAAGAATGCATCCAAGTGGGTGGACAAGTACACGAAATTATAATACATTTAATACTAAAAATTATACATAAAAATAGTTTAATATAGTTAAAATGGCCTATTTTATTCAATATTTGTCAATTGTTTTTATGCTTATCATGATCAGTGTAGCAAACAGCAAACAATTAAAAGTGCACAGCAAGTAACAACACAAAAGTACAGTCGATATGTAAAGTAGATGCAAACTGCAAATACAAATATAACCCATATAGGTGACAAATATAATCCATATAGGTGACAACCCTATTTATAACCCATAAGGTGACAATATAATTTTTTGGTGCAACAATATATTTTGTTTCAGCCCTTAACACACATATACAGTGCCATTCAAAAGTTTGGAGTTGGTATTGATGTTTTAATGTTTTTGGAAAAAGTCTCTTATTCTTACTGTATCTTAAAACTACAGTAAAACACTTACTGTATTCATGTGAAATTTGACTACAATTTAAAATGTCTGTTTTCTATTTAAATATATACTTTAAAATGTAATTTATTCCTATGATGTCAAAGCTCACTCCAGCGTCACATGATCCTTCGGTAATAATTCTAATACGCTGATTTTGATGCTCAAGAAACCAGTATTATCAATGTTGAAACCAGTGATGCTTTTAATCAGTTTAATGCCTCTTCACTGTTTAAAACTATTAATTTCTGTAAAAAAAAAATACTTTCAAATGGTCGTATATGGAAATAACACTAGATCTAAATCAATATGCAAAAGTCTAATCCATAAAAAATGTAAAAATCAAACCATGCTGAACAGTTTAATCAGATGAATCCATCAGTTTGATATTGTTTTCATAGAGTGTCACTGTGAATCATAAAATGTTCCCATTGTAGAAATTTCCATCTGTCAGTTCAATTTAAGAGTGTCTATCATCCAAGTTAGCATGGATGTACTGAATGTGCAAAAAGAAAAAGGAAATACGAAGACAAATTGGTGAGCGGTGGGAAGGGCCGAGGGGCATTAATTTTTTACCACAGGGCCGAGGGGAGAAGTCAGGCAGAAATTGCTTACGACAGTGAGAGATGTAGTAAAGCTTTACTCTTTCTCTCTCTCCGTGACAGTGATCTAATAGTCCTGGCAGCTCAGGGGCACCAATGACACGTCTGAGGATTTGACTCTTCGGTTATGCACACACACACACACACACACCATGACCTCGAATGTATGCTTGTGATGTGTGTGTTTCAGCTTTAATCTCATTTTTAAGTGGAGAAAAGCATAATGCACATGTTAGCATAAATTAAACAGAAGCTGACATAAACACTGATATTAATAGAAAAGACTGAGACTGAACCCGTGTATTGAAGAGTAGCTTTATATCCTCAGGCAGTACAGGAGAGTGCTGTTGAGAGTGTTATTTTGGTCACTTATGAAACTCTCCTAGGAGAAGGAGGAGGTGAGCAAACAGAAGGTGTAGAAACACTTTCCTGTGACCTCTTCCTTGTTTGAGTGGATAACCTCATTGGTTAGACCTCTGCTGTGCTGGCTGGTCATTGGTGGAGAGAGAGGTAAGCAACCGGGCATCGACTGATTAATCACGGATGGCAGCTCTGGGCTCAGCGCTAAACACGCACTTAAAAATGTATGAGCAGAAAAGGAAATAGGGAGATAAATATTTTGAGGATGCATTCACATCTACTTATTTAAAGGAATAGTTCGTCCTGTCATCATTTCAAAACCTGTATGAATTTTTTCAGTGGAACGAATATTTTGAAGAACGTGCTAGTTGCTCTTTTCCATGCAAATATAATGAGTGAGAGGTTTAAACTTTAAAAAGAGAACATTAAAAGCACCATAAACAAATCGGAGAAGTGGTCAATATGACTCGTGTGTTATATTTCAAGTCTTCTAAAGTCAAAAAATAGCATTACATGATGAAAAAACTGAAATAAAATTCATTAATTAGTGGGCTTTTAACCACTACAATCAGTTCATTATCCCCCTGGGGTCGGCAATCGGACCGGCATGATTGTCTCGCTTTTTTTCTTATCAGTGCAAAAATAATCTATTTTTGTCATACAGGTAAGTGTTATACATCATTCAAAACTGTTAAATGTCAGAACACCTCCAGGAGCCAGAAAACACCTCAGACCCCAGAGGGATAGGTGAGTTTAATTTGAGAACCAGATCAGTCTGATTCAAAAATGAATCTTTTGAGTATGAATCAGTTGATTCAGCTCACAGTTCACAAAATAAGTCACAATGAAATCAAAATTGACTGTTTTTTATGGAATATTGCAGTGTTTATTAAAAATGATCTTCCGTTAAATGCTGGTTTAACACATTTTGTGAACTGAATCGACCGATTCATTGAAGAAATTTGAAGAATTATGTGTCATGAATCAGGCATCACTTCTCTCATGAATAGGGTTGGGTATCGAGAATCGAGTATCGATTGGAACCGGGACTAACTTTTCGTTTTCCCGGAATCGTTCAAAAGTTAAAATTTCGATTCCTAGTTTCGATATTCACAAAAAAAAAAAAAAGTTTCGATATTCACAGTCCGCCGCGCGGAAGAAGAAACTGCTGAACAACACCAAAGAAGAAGCGTCTACCGGAAGTGTTGGCATAACCACGCGAGTCGAACATGAGTACCTTACGTCGGCGATCCAAAGTGTGGCTTCACTTTTCTAAAAATAACGAAATCTCGGCAAAATGCAAAATTTGTGACAAAAGGAGTATTTTTACAGAAGGAGTATTTCCTTCAGAAAGACCGTTGGTTAGCAAGGTTAGCTAAACTTTTTTGACCCTGCCTCTTAGAAGAATCGGAATCGAGAATTGTTAGGAACCGGAATCGAAACAAGGAATCGGAATCAGAATCGTTCAAATTCAAATGATACCCAACCCTACTCATGAACAACTTCCTTTTAGTCTGTTCCACTATTGTTACTGGTAACTAAAACTATTAAAAGCCTTTTTAATTACTGAAATAAAGTGTCAATAAATATTAGATGATTAACTTAAAAAACTTGGCAACTAATTGAAATAAAGAAAATCAAGCTAAGGTACTAAAATGGCAACGACACTGAAATAAAAAATCAATTAAAGCTAAATAGGAATATAAAAGAAAAATCAATTAAAATGACAAAAGCACAACAAAAATGGATTACAAAATGTAACTGGTAATATAAAATCAAAAGCTAATTCAAAATATGAATACTAGTAGGCTATAATACTAAAAATAACACTGGTCTGTTCCTCGCACAAAACTATTGTGTGGTTTTAGAAGGCTTTAGAAATATAGCGCACAAGTCATATGGACTGGGTTTTTTTGACATTTTGGCACCATCTTTATTCACTTTTACCAAACTAAATATAGTGGCCCACGATATTCTTCAAAAATTCTCCCTTAGTGTTCAACGAAGAAAAAAGCTATTTGTTTTTTCTCTGACTAACAGGCTTACTCATTCTTTTCCACATTTCTCTTTTCCTCACTCCCTTGGCACAGTCGAGAGCAGGCACTTTCTGGCAAATCTCCCGGTATAATGGCACCTATTCACAGCACTCTCCCTTTCTCCCACACACTCGTACGCTACCATCTGTGCAAACCCCAGTCTCCATGCCCCTTGTGCTCTTCCATCATGCCGGGTAATCGTGGACTAAAGGGGGCCAATGAAGGCATCAGACCAGAGAGGACAGGGCAAACACCTGTGCCAAAGATGTCCATCTGAACAAAGCATGCAACATTTAACAAGCCAAATAAACAAAAACTTAAATCCTCATTGATAAACGATGCTGCCACTTAAATTCACAAATTTGGGCACTAGCTGTCTGCATTCAGTCCACTATATAGAATATCAAGGGCACATTACAAACATTGCAGAGAGTACAGGGATGCTGAGAGTAGCAGATAAAGATTGCTAGCCTCTGTGCCTTTCTATATCCCAGAATGAGCTTTTAATTAAGGCATGAGTGATTGTTAATCATTCCCTGGCACAATCAATTAACACATCAGGTCTTTTCACAGCGGTACCATGACCTCAGGTGCAACTTGCAATCGCACACACCCTTGAGGCCTTGAGAAATGGATTTCATTAGGCTTGCATGCTCCAACACTAACGACAGCACACGTTCCCATTACGATCATAATTACAGGTTTTATCTCCTTCCACAACTCTCACATAAGCGTCCGGGTCACCCACGGAACAAGTATTAAAATCGATCCGCTAATTAAGCCTGCCTGTTTGCTGTAAACTCGATTGAGCGTTTTATGCGCCCGCCATTGATCGGATAGCGGTAATGACATTTTACAGCGATCATCTGTGTGTCAGTCAGGCGTGTCTGAAAATGTGGCACAGTGTGTGTGATGTGTGTCTGGAAATCTGTTTGTCAGGAATATCATCGATTGCATATGTTGTCTGTCAGCAAAGAGAGCCGACTGTGACGGGACATGCGCTGAAGTGGGTTCGATTTGAAATAACCATATGTTAATACCCACCGGGTATTAGCATTTTGGAGAATAAAAGCTGTATAAGCTGAAAAACAGACCCTTGTGTGCTCACTTAAACACTATCTTGACTGAAGTACCTGCAAGGCTGTGATTTGCAAAGTGCCATTTTCCATTAGGCTAATGCGCTCGTCGTTGCCCAGGATTCTCTGCCCATCACGCTCCCATTGGACGCTCGGAAGAGGGTTGCCCATCACGTGGCACTGCAATTGGGCTGTGGTGCCTGGAGCAAGCGTCTGGTTGGCCGGGCCTTGGCGGATAATGGGGGGGATCCGATCGGATGGGCCTAGGATGAAGAGAATGAGAGAGGCGTGGGCCACAAGAGCCAAAATTTGCATGCAACCACCATATATCCCACCTAGTTCAAATGATACTCAAGAGATTGTCGAAAAAGACCAACTATGAATTATGCTAATAGAGATTCTGAGAGTGGCAAGATGGTACAATACAATATCATTCATCACGTGGTGTAACATGAAGTAAATGCAACACATAAAAACAGTATCCAATGCCCGTGGTTTAATTCATCTGTGCATTGATGCATTCAGACTGAATTTGTTTAACTGCCCATTTGTTTCAAACTCTTTCCAAACTATAACCCGCCAAACTGAAAAGATCAGTAATTCATATGGTTTTACTTAGTTGGCACAGGCTTCTTGGTATCATTTGATCAAGTCGTAGTACAGCTATAAACTCTTAAGAAATGAATGTATAATGTTATTGCCCAATTGGAAATACGCCAAATGCACCTTTAGCAGGCTTAACTGCATCATAATAAAATTATTCAGTCCATTTAGGATTGCTGTACAACATTTATGAGTCAAATGGTAAAGATGGATCTATTCTAACTAAGACTGCATGCTTTTAAATACAACACATTTTTCTAACCCAAGAATTTTATGCAGGTTTAATGAAATCATCAGTAGTGGTTGTGTTTGGACTTATGCTACGCTCCATCCCAAGCAAGATGTGGGAAAACACCATTTACTGTTCTAAAGTTTGGAGTCAGTACATTTTTGTTGTTGTTATTTTGACATAAATTAATACTTTTATCCTGCAAGGATGCAATAAATTGATGAAAAGTGACATTCAAGGCATTTATAATGTTGCAAAAGATTTCAATTTCAAATAAATGCTTTTGAGCTTCCCATTTATAAACGATTCCTGGAAAACATTTATCAAGGTTTCCAAAAAAAAAGAGTAAGAAACTGTTTTTAACATTGATGGTTATGAAATGATTTCTGGATTATGTGACACTGAAGACAGAAATAATGGCGGCTGAAAATGCAGCTTAGGAATAAATTACATTTTAAATAAACATTTATTTAATGTTTAAATTACAGCTGTTTTCACTGTTTTTGATCAAATAAATGCAGCCTTAGTGAGCATAAGAGTCTTCTTTGAAAAAACCTTTGTACATAAAAAATGCTTTTTTAAAGTCACCACGAATCTACTACTGTATGTTACAGTGTTTATTATAAATGATTAATCACTGCACATAAAAATCATAACCTCTTGCAATCTTTAAATTAAAAACCTTAACCTCAGCTCACCTTTGACTAACTATCCTCCACAACTGCATCCATTTAGTAAACAACACCCAACTTCCTACGATCCAATCAATTCCCGAAGACAAAAACAAATCATTTTCTCTCATTCCAGAAGCTGTTTCACTCTGATATACGCCAAAAAAAGGGAAGAAAAAAATTATCGCACCGTTTCATCACAAAACACTCTAGAAATAATTGCACTGGCCTCTTTTCTTCTACCATTTCTTCACGTTTAGCTACATCTCCCTCTCTAGACCAATGTGACGGTCTAATACGAACGCGATTCCATGAATAATTTATTATTTGTTTGACTAGAGCTGAAAAAACCCACTGTCTACTGACCAGGGAGAAAAGTCCATAGATTGACAATTCAGTTACTTTAGTATTCTCATTTGTAAAAAACAAGAACCTGGGAAAGGCAGCCTGCATCTCTGACATTTTCCCTCTGCTACGGTAACGAAAAGCAAAAGACCGTAAGGTCAGAAAGGAAGACGAGAGCTGGATCGCTTAAACAAACTGCATTGTATTTCTACTTCTACTTGATGCGAAATTCATAGCCACGAGTTTCATATACCAACTATGTCCTTGGGTGCAGGGACCCTGGACAAATACACATGTCCTTCCATACATCATTTCATTATGTATAAGGTTAGAAACTTACATCAAACATCAGTCAGATGATGTCAACATGCCAGGGTCAGAGGGGTTTCTGGGAAATGCGATTACATTTCATAAGCCTGTTTTGTTTTCTTTAGCAAACCTACAGCACCCTGCGAAAACATTGGACTCTTGGCAAACGTTTTTTTGTGTGATGTGCTGAGACACAGTTTGGTACAGGCGCACACATGTGGAGTACACATAAACAGTTTATCCTGTTACTGGGGAGCATGACGGAGGCGGCATATGTTCCTGGGGTTATTTGCATAGCGCGATTGTGCCCCGTCCTTTCTGATTACGTCTCCAGTGCTTCCTGCTGTTCTCTCATTTGCGGATTGCTGGATTTTAATTTGAGGAGGCTTTGAAGACTTTTGAATTTATTTTGGTTGAGAGCAAAATGGCTCCGGCGGGGAGAAGCGGTAATTTGTTCAAACGCAAAAAAAAATTATGACTCAAATCTTTGTGATAAGGCCTAACACAAGCAATTTAATTACATTTACACTTCTGGACCTTTAATGTGGTTAGATTGATATTAAAATATCAATGCAAGCTGACTGACAGTGTTTGATGGAGCTGGTGGGGGTGTATAAAAGGTCAACTGTATATGTGTGTGTGTGCATCTGTCCAAAGCTAGTTTAAAGTATTCACTTACTGCTTTCCACCTCCAGCAGGGCTTTGGTCAAGATGCTACCCGCCACACTGATGGCCTGGCAGATGTAGTACCCAGAATCCTCGCTGTGCACATCTGTAATAGTCAGCTCTCCACTTAACGACACGGAAAAACGGCCTGCTTGTGAAGGTGGCTGACTGGGAAATAGTAGGACCTGTTGAGACCGACAAATACTGGTAAACACCATGAAAAAAAACAGACTAAACAGGATAAATCACATTTAAATTGATTGATGCCTTGTAGCTCAGACCTATATATATATATATATATATATATATATATATATATATGAAGAGTTCAGATGCAAAAGCCTCTAAGTGCCATTTGAAATTTTCTTCTAGAATGATCATTTTTATCAAGCTTGTATATTTAAGTTCAGTGATTTCACTTAAATGGCAATGATAATTACCTATTAATTGTTATTTAAGTGAAATTACTGAACTTAAATATACAAGTTTGATAAAAATCATCATTCAAGAAGAAAATTTCAAATGGCATTTAGAGGCTTTTGCATCTGAACTCTTCATATATATATATATATATATCAATCTAGGCTGTGCACAACCGTGATTTTACCATTTTCCAACACCCTTGACCATAGTAAACTCACTTTACTATGCAGCCTCTTGTGGCATATTGCTTTATCATTTAATTTATGATGTGTTACTGCTCGTGACAGTTTGTACAACAAATTATAAATGTATTAAAAAGGATATGAGATAATCAGTCTGCTGATATAATTTATCACAATCTCATCAGACTCATCACAATCACTTAAGATTTAAGAGCTCGGATGAAATGGCTGATTTGCATTTACATTAATAGAACGTCACTGTGCATTCAATGCGATACTTGGGCATAAATCTAGTTGACCGCTGAGCCTCACATCCACCCATGGGCCGAACAATGGCTGCATTATCTCAGCTGGTGTTTTAGAGAGGGATGCCAGATACACAAAAGACAAGGCCGAAGGATCTTAAGGAGTCTTCCTCTTGCATGAGGCTTCAACACTGACAGCTGCCCTATTGTTCCCACTTGGCAGCGTGTGTGTGTCACTGTTTCATTTTTGGGGATAATCCGGTGACCCCTTCACCCTAGCCCTCTGGCACTGACCGGACTCACCCTCATCCTCAGTTCTGTTCTAGATCTACTAACCTCAATGTCCGGCCACACATACACACCGAAAAAAACAAACAAACAAAGAATAGATGAGAGATTAACTGGAGAAGAGTTCATGGCCCGCTGTACAGCGGGTATATGATCACCTCTGGCCTATGACACACTCTGCTCGATGGAGAAAACAAGGATGAAGGGATGTACGAAAGGAAGGTGAGAGGGATGTAGGAACCATCTTCATTCCTCCAAGTGCTTTAGAACAACTAGAGGCTTATAATTTCATTTCTTCTGCTGAGATATATTAATAGAGACATGAGCATGTAATCTAGCTGAGCCCAAGGACACGTTCTATCCTCCCTTGCCCCAATGAGGAGACACAAATGTGAACAAGCTCCTGCAGAAATCCCAGAGGTCCTTCTAACCCGGTGAATGGCCTTGTCACTAGTATCCAAAATGGCTGCAAGGCTGTCTATTTCTTTCTCTTTGTGTCTCTGAATCTGAAAACACTTAAAAAAAATAACCCTATGCAGTTCTTCTTGCTTTTTATAATATTACACTAATTCATATTAAATTAATAGTTCACTTAAAAATTGTAATTATGTCATCGTTTACTCACTCTCAAGTTGTTTCAAACCTGTATGAATTTCTTTCTTCTGCTGAACACAAAGGAAGATATTTTGAAGAATGTCGATAACCATTGAATTCAATAGTAGGAAGAAAAATACTGTGGAAGTCAATGGGGTACATCAACTGTTTGGTTGTCAACATTCTTCAAAATATCTTCTTTTGTGTTGAGGGTGAGTAAACAACTTGAGGGTGAGTAAACAATGACAGACTTTTCATTTTTTAAGTGAACTATTCTTTTAAATCACATAGAAATCATGAAAACTGAATGTAAAATGTCCAGGTCAGACAGCTTCTATCAAATATAGATATGAGATCATGTCAAACATATGACTATAAGTGACAATGCACATAAGAGTCAAAGACAGTTTTCATAGCAAAAGTGCTTCTACTCGTCCTCCAGGTGAGATCAGATGGATAATGAAAAATAAATCCATCAGATTCCAAGCCTATATGGGCACTAGACTTGCCTTCCTACTCACAATATTAGATGTGTCACTCACAGATCTACAGTGTGTACGATGATGACCTGAAAAAATATTTGGACACTCTGGTCACAGTGTATGAATGTGGTTGCATTAAAACAATCACTTTTATGAGGCACTTTTGCAATGAACTGGTGTCATGATGATTTTCAATGGGTGTATAAAATAAGTTCTCCTTAAAGGGATACTCCACTTTTTTTGGAAATAAGCTCATTTTACCACTCCCCCAGAATTAAACAGTTGTGTTTTACCGTTTTCAAATCCATTCAGCCGATTTTCTGATATTTAGAAGAATATCAGTAACCAGACATTTTCTGTAACCAGAATATCAGTAACCAGACATTTTCAATATCAGAAAATCGGCTGAATGGATTTGAAAACGGTAAAACTCAACTGTTTAACTCTGGGGGACTTGTAAAATGAGCCCATTTCCAAAAAAGTGGAGTATCCCTTTAAGGTCAAATTTGATAACCAGAAAGTTCCTCAATACATAAATCATTTAATCACATTGGCTTATCCGTTCAAATTCTTTTTGGCCCATTGCATAAACAGCAAGACTTATATTAGCTTTAATGTTTTTTATGAGCACAGTTGACCCAGACCATCAGTCATTAGACAGATTTGTTTCGATTGTGTCTTAAAATCCTTCCAAAACAATGCTTCATATTTCATCAAAAATCTGTTCACTAGTTAAAAGTTTGGCTTTCCTTTAAGGAAGTACTATGAAAATATTCAGCAGATCCCTTGATATGTTTTGACACTGACTGTAAGAGTCCCCCAGCGTGCTTGTGTGTACAGTTCTCTCTTACCTGACTGCCTTCCTTCTGCCAGAACACAGCAGGAGGGGGATTTCCCTTCGTTCCACAAAGAAAGGTGACAGTACGGCCTTGGGCAGAGATCTGATCCCGGGGACGCACCACAATCTGAGGAGGAACTGAAAGGAGAAAAGAAACTTATGAAGCCGTATAGCAACGCAAACCAAGACCCTATAGAGTCTATATGAGCTTCTAGAATCTAGAACATTCTGCTGTCTATGTAACTTCTCCAAGTTGAGACTATCCTAGAGTCTGGCAGTTTTGTTTAGTCTATTCTTGAGTTTCCTGAGGTGTTAGTACAGCATGCTGGTGGTACACAGTTAAGCTGTCATAGCTGATATTGTACATAGTGCCACATTCTGGTACCAGTGTTGCAAAAGAACATCTTTACCATGTAAACAGCACTCTGAGCTATAAAGTCAAGTCATACAATATATAGCTGCATATATGTATAACAAAACCAACACTGACACCTTTACCCATCAACAATTTGGGGTTTGCTCTGAAAATCATGAAATTAATCCACATCACTTAAGTCATAATACAGGGCATTTTTATTTTGCACACAAACAAGGGTTTCTGAAAAGAAGAAGAAGGGGGAAACATTTATATAGCGCCTCTCCATAGCATATAGCGCCCCCATCCATTGTAAAACTCAAATAGAGTAATAACCAAATGCATAAAATGTCTGAAGGCAGAAGTTTCAGGGTTGGTCTTTGTAAATGTGAACAGAAAGAGATGGATATAAAGAGCCTAATTATTATGGAAGTCTTTTCTCCTCTGTGCCTGCAGAGGTACTTTAAAGTACAGGATAGCACATCTGATGCAGTGCTGAAGAGCCCTTACCTTGTGGGGAATGTGCGGGTGTATAAAGAGCAAATATATATTTATAAAGAAGTAATCTGGCTCTTTCGCCTAATGTACATTTTCTGTCCACTAATGAGGGTCTGGCTATAAATGAGGACCTCTCAAACTCCCAAGAGCATCATTGGGTGGCCAATGGGTTCGCCTCATCTATCTCTCAGCGGATCCATTCTTCCATCTCGTTCACTTTCTCTCTCTAAATCTCTTTGATGAGATCTTGTTGGCTTTCTTTCTGCCGCGGCTGCTTGGTTCTTGCCCTTAGTGTGAGTTTGATCAATGGTTGTTCGTGATGGATGCTAATCTGCTGGTCTTATCTGCCCTGCAGCCATCTTTCTACACAGCAACATCACAAGGCCTTGAACACTTTCTACCCAGACCAAACACAACATTTTTAAGTTAATTTTTAAAACGTTGCGCTAGACCCTTGTATATAGTTTCATTCTGTAATCTGTATTGCTGTTTTCGTACATAAGAATGTTTCTCATGTGAATGCCCTCAAGTAATGTGCCTGAACAGGGTCAGATGAACACAAAAAGACTAGTTGTACTCAAAAATATATAGTTTTACATATTACATATTTACATCTTACATATACCTACAACATTTTTTTTTTTTTGAATTAGGTTGTATTTTGAATTTGGATGGATGGATGGATGGATGGATGGATGGCTGCAGGGCTTGACATTAACTTTTTTGCTCACCAGTCACTGTGGCTAGTAGTTTTCCTGAGTTACTAGCCACTCAGCATTTTCACTGGACAAACTTTTAACCAATGCCATGAGGAAAAATTGCCATATAGATATTTTTAATATTATCTCATAATTTGGCAGCAAGTATAATAGGCTGCGTTCACTAAGACCTAAGATGCGTTTTCTTTCTCAACTGTTTACATTCACTTAAACCAAAAGTGACTGTGTTTAAGGCAAAACTGGGACTTCAACATTATTTCGAGTGTATTTGACTGTTTAAACCCAAAAAGCAATAAAAAAGAACTCAATTTAATACTGAAAGGTGGCTTCATGTGCACACACTTTAGATTTGAGCACAAAATCTGCGGGAATTAGTAAAATTATGTACAATATGTACAATTCCAAACCAAAATTCAAGGCATGCAACAGCAACTATATTTATCCGGAACAAATTAAACGAGTGAGTGAGGCACTCGACACAAGTGGAAAGTAGGAGTGACTGCGTTACACGGCACTGCTGAAATCCAACCACATTTGGTGGGTGTTAATGTCAAGCCCTGGATGAGTGGATGGAAGAACAATGAACAGACATATTTACAGACACAATGATAGAACAACAGGCAGGTAGGCAGGCGGATGGGTGGATGGGTGGATGGATGGATGGATGGATGGATGGATGAATAGATGGATGGATGATGAATAGATGGATAGTTGGATAGATGGATGGATAGATACGTAGATAAAGACAAGACATTACAGACTGCAGTACAAGCGACTAGTGTGAGCTTTCATGTTTGCGGTTACCAGATGTCAAGAGTTTAAATACTCTTACTAAATACTTAATCTTTACAATCTGGCAACCATGCGCACAAGCTCTTTCAACACTGCGGAAGAAGGGCCAATGATCTGAAAACACTGACAAACAAGCAAGCTGGAGTTTGGCGATCTCCGCTGAGATACTCTGTTCAAATAAAAATGTAATTCAGCCAATCTGTGTTCCTTCACGAACCGCATGCACTGTTTGCTGAGACTTGATCTGCAATCAAAGCTTCTCAGTGATGAAATTTAATGAATCCAAACATGTATCTCACTATATTGTTTGCAATTGTGGTTAGTGAATAATTGCACTTAACCACCTCTGTGTGACAATACAGTCTTTTTTGCTGTTACATTAATGTAATTTGTAATTGTTGGAATTAACTTTGAGAGAAGTTCTTGTTTTACTTTTCATAATATAGAACATATAGAGGTAAAAAAAAAAAACATGCATATGAGTTGACATTCTCTTGATTTGTACTAATTCTCGTGAATTAGATTTGTATTAATTCTCCTGAAAAAAAAACCTCAAATGACAAAAATCATTGATATTATAGTTTTGAGCAAAATAAAGATGATTATTAGTTTAACCATTAACCAAGTTATCATTGATTAAAAGTAGCCCTATTTGGACAGAACTAAATTTCCAGGGGGAAGTTTGAGGAGATCATGTTTCACAGACGTATGTACTTTGAGATTTTAATCTCGTCCGAATCTGCCATGTCTGTGCCTTTCCAGAGCAAATTGCCCACTGAGGCAGTCCTCTGAGAAATCTAATCCCGACCGAATTTGTTGTATTGTTGTATTATCCTGTTTTTTGACCTACCTGAGCTTCCGTTTGTGCACCAATCTTCAGCATGCTTTCATTTCAGTTCAATATGGATGGTATCCGACGAAAAATGTAATAATAAAATTAGTAAATAGAGCCAAATTGCAGAAACTGTGAAGACTACCCATTTCAATGTCAGTGTCAGTGAAAGGGAAGCAGGCTTTAGCGTCCTTGTTAGCGCGACCACTTCCCACACCAGAGACCCAGATTCGAATCCCACTAAGACCAGGTCTAGTAGGACTGGTTACATTTGGTGCCGTTGACTTGAATGGGAGTGAGGTTTGGGGGAAGAGTGTAAGGGATGTAGGCCAATAAGAGCGGTGTGTTTAAACCTCACTCCCCTGGCCTCAAGAGGTGTGCTAGCGGCTACGGTCTTTAGCGTCCTTGTTAGCACGCATGCCTCCCACACCAGAGACCCCGATTCAAATCCCACTAGGACCAGGTCTAGTAGGACCGGTTACATTTGGTGCAGTTGACTTGAATGGGAGTGAGGTTTGGGGGGTGTGTGTAAGAGCGGTGTGTGTAAACCTCACTCCCCTGGCCTCAAGAGGTGTGCTAGCGGCTACGTTCTTTAGCGTCCTTGTTAGCACGCATGCCTCCCACACCAGAGACCCCGATTCAAATCCCACTAGGACCAGGTCTAGTAGGACCGGTTACATTTGGTGCAGTTGACTTGAATGGGAGTGAGGTTTGGGGGGGGGGTGTAAGAGCGGTGTGTGTAAACCTCACTCCCCTGGCCTCAAGAGGCGCTAGAGGCTACAGTCTTTAGCGTCAATGTTAGTGTGCCTGTCTCCCACACAGGAGAGAGTCCAATAAGGGTTCATTATAAATAGCCACTTGTGAAGTTACTTAAATAGGGTTTTTATAATACATTAAAATTATATCAATAAATAATAACTTAAGACAAATACGTCACGTAATGCATGCAAACCCAGCACATGACATTGTGTAACAGCCAGATCTATAAAACACAAACTCCCCACCTCTGTAATAAACACAGAGTGCTGCAGAAATGCAGAGTCCTGTCTGAATCAGTACATGAAATCACAGACGTCAAGAGATAAAAATTGAAACTCAAACATCGTTTGGAAAACGCGTCCATCCGAATTGGGCTAAAAATGCCCAGACATTTAGTCGACTAAAACTTGACTACAACAAAAACAAGGTTGACTAAATATGATAAAAAAAACTAAAAAGTACACTTGACACAGGACTACGACTAAATTGAAAAAAAAAAAAAAAACCACAAAATTAACAAGAACAAACTCCCATATTAGTAGAGGATGCTGCATGATAGACAGGGTTTGGAATTTTAGCAACGAGGGTGGAATATAAACTAAACTGATGATCGGCCTTCATGTGTTTGAGCTCGGCTGGGGCTGATGGGTATTGATTATTTCCGTGCTATTGCCCTTTATCAGGCGCCAGTGAATGTGCATCGCTGTCACCTTTAACCTTCACACGCTAATTGATTTCTCATCCTCCTTCCCACTCCTGTGCAATTTTTTTCTTGTGTTTCACACACGATTACAGTGACGCGTCGGCTCTGACAACACGCATTTATACTCAGGAAGGGCTTTCTCCTTTAGCTCACCTCAAATTTCCCACTAATTCATCAAGCCAAAGGGCTGATAGCGTTTGCACCTTCCCTACTAATGCGACTAACAAACTGCACTCTATTTGTCTCACAATCTACCTCAATCACTCTCTTATTTCACCCCACCGCTTGCTTAGTCGCTCCTTTTTCTATTTCTTTTTGTCTCTTTCATTACAAAAGTCAAATGCAATCCAAAAGGTGCAATCAATGCAGCTGTCTTAGATCAATTTCCCGATTGGCTCCCTGCCTGCCTGCCTGCTGGCTTTTCTCGTAGACTCTGTCGTGGAGCGTAGGCTGCGTCACAGCCTGGAGGCGACATGCATGCTGAAACAGAACAAGGCCCACTAGGGAGCCTGGCCAAAGGGGTCACGAGGTTGCTGTCCAGAGGTCAAGCAGAAGCCGTATCACTGACCCTGGAGGTCAAATCTGCAACATCCCTTGCCACTATAATTTGGGACACTAGTCTAGAGAGACTTCAAAGCAAACTGGAGAGTGGCAATGAGACCAATTTCCACATTTCTAGGATTGACTGTATTTCTCACCTGGGCTGATGCAAGGACTGAAATATTGACTTAATGGTGTGCAATATCATGAATTATGATCCTTCTCTCTAAATATACAAACATGTATATGAATGTGAATAGAAGTGGAAAATCTCAGAATTGTTGTCAGACAAACTAAATTAAAAAAAGCGAGATGTAACAAACACATGCTGCCTTCAAGGGATTTCACTCTAAAAATATAACTTTACAATTTAGCAGCAAGAAGTGAAAGCTATCACGAAAATGTGCCATAGACTGTGATAAATAATTACCAGTTAAAACAACATTACAGAAACAGCATGGAGTTTTGAGGACGGAGAGAATGGAGGTGTCACAAACATGCAAATGTGTTATGACAGGAAGAAGATTTTTAGAAAGGTTTTAAAATATACATAATACCTCTGTTGCTAACAACCATGCCATGCTTTTAAAAGACAAATCAAATGGATGAGAATGCCAAGTCTTTGAAATATGGGCCAAATAAATTAAGATACATAAATTATTATAATAAAAAGAAAAACAAATAAACACAAAAACGTTAATATTAATGTCATTTTAATAAAACATTTTTATTATTATTAATAATATTATTGTTTTTGTTTATGTTGTTAATATTATTGTTAGGGATGCACATTAATTTCTGACATTTACTATGAAAAAAAATAATAATAAAAACACCACTCATCCATAAAATAAACTATAAGTATTCCAAGAATGCCATCTGTTTATTTATCTGTTTATATATATATATATATATATAATAAATGGTACAAATAATAACATTAAAAACATATTTATATTAATACTAATACTATAATAATAATATTAATAATATATCATAAATTTTAATAAATAATCATATAATCTTAAATGTATTATTAACAATAATAATGATAATAATAATGTATAGGATACACACATTAATTTCACTTCTAAAGTTAAACATAACTGCTCAGCCATAACATCAACTACTATTCCAAGTTATAGATAGAATGCCATCTGTTAAGATATCTATAAGTCTTTCTGGAGATATTTTCCTTGAAATATCACAGATGGTGTATTTGATGGAATAGCAGTAGACAGAGCTGTGAAGGTGCCAGGCTGGCTGGCTGGTTAGTGACAGGTCAAAAGTGTCACCCACACAAATAGACTAAACAAAAGTGCTGAAAGCTAAAAAATATTAATGGAACTTTGTGTCCTCCCAAGACTGCCCAAAACACATGCAAGGATCCAACACCTTCATATTCCCTCAGGGAGAGTGAGTGGTTAGTGAATACACAGCCACAAACTCGTATGCACATGCACCGCCAACAAAACATGTCTTCAAACACCGTGTCTATCCCCAGAGGGACTCCAAATGACAGGCAGTTGTCAGCGTTGAACAGTTATGCAGACAAAAAGTGGGGAAGGTTCATGCTTCAGTGCTCAGCGCCGCAATTAAAACCCCCTACATGCAATTAATACAGTCTTTAGAGTGTAACCGATTAAATGCTTTCCAGCATTGCAGGTTATCTACACCAATACAGGGCATATGTTTACAATGCCTAGCTGAGCAGCCTTTTCAGTCCAGCAATACCTGCCAAATTCAGAAGCAGTATATTTACTGCAAAATCTAAATGTGAGAGTAATCTGCATAAATGTGGTTTCTAAGAGAGCTAGTGCTTTTTTCAATACCCCCCCCCCCCCCCCTTGAGGATAAAGTAATATGCATGGGCTAAGATCAGTCCTGTCAGAGTTTGAAATGGGAAACACTTTTTTTTAGGACAGCTTAAAATGAGCACCGTTAGAGAGGCGTCCAAGTGCATCAGGATTTATCTGGTGTAAATCGCTGCTACATGGATTTATTTCATTTTTATTGTCTCAGCTCTTAGACATGCTAATGAAGAGGGCAGTTGTGAAAAATGCCATGGATCATTTCATGGTGTTGAAAACATGCAAATTATGAAGTCAATCCGTCATCTTTAGCAGAAAGAAGACAGAATCTATTCCTGTTTCTCTTTTGCACAAAGTCTGACTAATCTAACCCAGTGTGTATTAAACGTCTGGCTTTTCCACTGAATACAGAGCGTTTTGACATACTTATCTAGCTTAGAAGTCTAAAACCAAGTTAATTTTATAGCCCTGTTGCAAATCCCAAAATCTACTTTTTAAGACTGTGAAAAAACAAGATGATTGCAATAGTCTAACAGTAGCATGACCTAAAACATAAATAGTATAGTGTACATGAAGGATATGTGAGATACTGCTTAGATTGTGAACAAAACACTTTAATATTTAACTTGTATCTCAACAAATTGAGATTTGAGCATAAATCTTCAGCATATCAGAATTGGACAAAAATACAAAAAAAAAGATTGTCATTTAAATTTATCAAATTCTTCCCCAAAATTCCTAGAGATGAAAGTAACTGATATTTCTCCTGATGACAAACATCTGAGTGATAAAATCTTCTGTTTGCAATTCTGTTTGTAACATTGACTTAAAATGACCTAAAAATATTGCCTAGGTGAGCAGCTCAATAGATCTTGGAACAGAAGATTTGTTAGGCTAAAAATTACAACAAAAACAGGTCGCTCTGAAAGTACTCCCAAACCTTCAATTTCCCAAACTTTCAATTAAATGCATCTCATCCAAGACACATTTAACAAAGGAGAAAATAAAAGCACCAAAGACCCATGTTGGGTTGAATGAAAACTACCACCCTGCTGGGAACGGTTTCTTTTTACCCCCTTAAAATGGAGCAAAACGCCCTTGCTTCCCTCTGAAAAACATGTTCTTTCTTTTATTCTGTCTGTCTGGCAATCACTGAAGTGCTCCGTCAGCATCAGATATAGTCCTTCCAGTTGTTTTCCTTTCAGAAATAACGTATCTGGAAAATGACTTGGTCACATGTACTCCTATTGTGCCTTAAGTTAAATACAGTTCTTGAAAGAAAAACAAAGCAAGTGGTATAAAATTCCAGTTAAAAAAAAAAAAATCAAAAGTGCAAGTATTTATTTTATGCTATTTATGAACACTTTTAAGGGTAAAACGATTGTAGGCTTGGTGACTCTGCAGGGTTTCAAAGCCAAAACCAAGTGGTTTCTTGCTGACAATATGGAGTTGTTCTAGCTGACTGACTGGGCCAAACTGCACAAAACTGAAAAAATCAGTGCCAAATCACACAGATCTTCTACAACTCACATCCACTTATTTACTATGGGCATTGCAGCAGTAATGGGCAAGCACCAGAGCAAAGGTCCTCTCTTTCAGTGTCTCTGTAATGTGTTCGTGTGCTGGGCTAGATAATGACCCTTTCTAATTCTCCTCGGTAAAGCACATCCAGAGCATCCAACACTTCAAAAAGCCTCTGAATACCTGCATTTTTGATATCGGTTTTAACAGTAAAACCCAGTGTGACTGCTCTGCATATCAGAAATAATGAGCTAGACTAGAATAGTAGAGGGATAGTTCATCCAAAAATAATTCCAAACCACTTTGACTTCCTTTGTTCTGTCAAACACACAAGAAGATATTTAAAAATAAATGTCTTAGTGTTTTTGTGTCCAAAAAATGGCTTCAGAGTAATTTTGGACCCCATTGACTTTTAGTGGCAAAAACAGTTGAAACATACAGTCTATTGAAATACAGTTCCGGAGAAGAAGGAACGCCATATAGGTTTTAAATTACATGAGGGTGACAAAAATGACAGAATTTTCATATTTGTGAACTATCCCTTGAGGAGGAAACTGAAGAGAAATGACAACAAGGAAGAAGCAAGTAAGTCTTAACCCTGACATGACCAATCACACCCACACGCATGCAGAGAAATGAAATGGAATGGTACTTACAAGATGGGCCCACTATAATGGATGTGAGGATGGAGAGAGACAAAAAAATGGATAAAAATGAGATGAGTGGATTGTAAAGTTAGAATTTTATTTTATATTTAGAACATGAGCGAAAAGTGAGTGATTAATGAGTTGCATGAAACAACAATGGGCGGCAGTAACAGAAAGAAGAGGTGATGAGGAGAAAGTGATGAGAGAAACTCTAAATTAATGTTTCGTTCATGTCATGTTGGAATTACCATAATTACAAGATGACTCTGTGCTGTTGGCACCTTTAGACTCACAAAAATATTAGTTCCCATGACAACACTCATAACCTGGTTTATAAAACACTTTTGATACTTGAAAATATTTCTATATATTAATAAATATAAAGCTGTACTAATAATATTTAAGCTTCATCTTCCATCAGCTGTCAGGTGAAATCATTCACAGCAAGTGTGCTGCTATAAACATCTATTAAGTGTGTTGAATATTCTTAATGCGTGCATGTTCCCAAGCCCACAGTCATGTTTTATGAAGCAAGATGTGCCTCTAACCAGATGGAATTATGTTAATTGCATCTGGCAGCTTTAAATAAATGGCTGTTGCCATACTTCACTCCTGTAATCAGCAAAATGCAAGGCCAGCACGTGTGTGTGAGTGTGCGGGCTCCGGTTAATAAAATTCAGACTTGGTTGAGTGTGTGAAAGAAAGATGCTAAAGTCAGAGGGAAGAACATAATAGAATTATTGTCAAATCCGTCAGATGTGCTGCTGTGTGGACGTGTTTGAGAGAGAGAGTTACTGAGCTAAGCAGCATTTGTGCATCTGCAGAGTTGCCGTAACTCACCGTGGACCTGAAGTGATCCGGATGCTTCGGCTTTGCCCACGCTGTTCTCAGATAAACAGGTGTACGAGCCTTCATCTTCAGCCTTCACCTGAGTAAGACGCAGGCTGTTGTCTACGCGAATCTCAAACCTGCCCGGAAACACACACACACACACACACACGACAGAGTTACTCTCTAATTTTTGTCTATAAACTGAGACCCACTGTTCTCTGCCAGCTGTATCAGCAAAGTTTCGCTACAGTGGATTTTAACACTTGTTACGCTTCAGTGTGATTAACATCTGCTGCTAACAGTTTTCAAAGAGTTTTGAATATATTTTTAAATTGAGGAATTTGCCAGAATAATTATAAAGTGTGAAACAATATAAAAATATGGGCTGTGCGACAGTTAATCGCAAGTAATCGCATCCACAATAAAAGTTTGTGTTTACATAAGATATGTGTGTGTACGGTGTATAATTTGGATATATAAATACAAACACATGCATGCATATATTTAAGAAAAATGTGTTATTTATATATAAATATTTATACATAATATAAATTATGTATACTGTAAGTATGCAGTATATAAAGTACACACATCTATATATATATATATATATATATATATATATATATAAAATGTAAACACAGACTTTTATTTTGGATATGATTAATCGGTGCACAGACCTACTAAAAATACATTTAATGATAATTTAATACATTTTTTATAATAATACAAATTTACTACGATCACTACCACTAATAATAATAATACATAAAAGTTATTGAATATATAAGTATAATATTAATCATATATATATATATATATATATATATATATATATATATATGAAGAGTTCAGATGCAAAAGCCTCTAAATGCTATTTGAAATTTTCTTCTTTAATTATGATTTTTATCAAACTTGTATATTTAAGTTCAGTAATTTCACTTAAATAACAATTAATAGGTAATTATCATTGCCATTTAAGTGAAATCACTGAACTTAAATATACAAGCTTGATAAAAATGATCATTCTAGAAGAAAATTTCAAATGGCACTTAGAGGCTTTTGCATCTGAACTCTTCATAGATATATATATATATATACATTATGTATGTATGCATGCATGTATTACATGTATTTTTAATAAATCAAATGATTTCTTTTATTAAATATGTACTATTGTTGTTAAAAATGTCTGTTTATTATTATTATTATTCATTAAATTATATTATAATATAAAATAATTATTAATTCATAAAAAAAATTGATCCATTAATCATTATCGTCTTTTATCACTTTGCTAATGCATGCATTTAAGTCTCACCTTCCCCGAGGCAGTTCTCCTTCCTCTTTCTTCCAGCGTATGGTGGGAGTGGGGTCTCCCTGAACCTCACACTGGAAATCTACGGTGTCATCAGCAAGGACCACTTGATTTACAGGTCTGCGTACAAACATGGGCCGCTCTACAGGAGAAAGAGATACCAAATAAATCAGTAAAAGACAGAGAGAGAGAGTAAATGAAAGATAGAGAAAAAAAAAATTAGAACTGCAAACCTACCAAACACTACAAGCTCAGCGGGGTCGCTGTCTTTCTCTCCAACCATATTAGTGCCGACACACACATACATTCCTGCATCACTCTTCCGTGTGTTGGATATCATCAGCTTCCCTCCACGGATCTGTAAGGAAAAGCACACTAAGATCTGTCAGGTGTATGCATTTATAAAACATCTAAGGGAAAAAGACACTAAAAACAGAGTTGGTCCCCATTGGAAGCCAAACATGCTGTTCTGTTTTATGAACATGGTTTCAGGTCACTGAAAAACCAAAAATACTACAGCAAAGCGAGTTTGATTGTTTTTAAAACACTTGACACAAAGAGGACGGCCAAACTGATACATTTTGTTAAAGTGCTGTAATAGCCCATTTAGTAAAGTGGTTGATAGGAGAGTCATAGGAACGACTGTAAGAGAGAGACAGACAAACAAAAGGTCAGTGTTGTAATGTCGAGATAACAGAGAGAGAGAGAGAGAGAGAGAGAGAGAGAGAGAGAGAGAGATGAAAAAATATACATTTCTATTTGTTGGCTGTTTGTGTGAGTTATTAAGAGCAATGTCATCTGTGAATATCCTGAAATGTTCACAAATGCTGTTCAAAATCAATCCGTTCGAATGCTTTGGCAATATAATATGGAAAGAAATTGAAATAAAGTGCAATAAAATTGAAATTAATTCTAGAGTTAATAAGAAAATTAATGTATAAAAACTATTGTTTATATTATATGGAAAAATGTCCATTACAATTGATTTGAGGTTGGTAATATTTTTTATTGTTTTGAAAGAAATCTCATATGCTCTCTAGGGCTGTCCCCCAACAGTCAACTTACCGTTAGTCGACTAGAAGAGGTTTGGTCGACCAAAATTTTATTAGTCGGGTAGTAGCAGAAAAAAAAATCAAAATCATGCATCGTTAATGGAAGGAAATCCAAACACACGCCTAGCATTCATCAACCTCAAATATGGCTCATCACTTGGAAAATGTAAGTAGTAGCAACTTCACAAGTCTATGCACCTAATAGCACACATTTATCTAGGTTAACTTTATTCAAGTGTTTGTGTGGAGAGCGCGCTATTTACTCTTGCATAATTTAACTTAAAATACATACAAATGTCATACAGATAAGAGCAATGCAAACAGTAAAGGGTCTACTTTTATTTCTGTAAACTCACAATAACAACAAAATGGAAATGCATTTGTAAAATGATAAAAACAATCAGGATGCGTTTTCTGCAGTCCTGGTCTGAGTGAACAGAAACTCAGTGTATACTTGCCTCACAGACATGAGAAATATATCTATATAAAGCTTGAAATGTCTAATAATGTTATAAAAATATAAATATTCTCAGATCATGTAATCCGTATGAAACCTGTATAAAGGTGTGGAGATGATGAGTCGACTTCATCTCTGCAGCTGAAAACAGAAAACTATCAATAAATTATTAAAATGTTTTGACAGTCTCCCATTCATAATCATTAAGTTTGCCAGTGCGTTGCGGCAAGCTTTATGCATGTGTTTGAGTATAAGGCAATGTATCATATAGGCTATTAAAGGCTCATTATTATGATTCATAGATTATTAATACAAACAAGTGATTAGTTGACTGAACGACTACTAAAAATCGAAAAAACTTTAGTCGAAGGCAGCCCTAATGCTTACCAAGGCTGCCTTTATTTGATCAAAAATACAGTAAAACAGGAATGTAAAATATTAAAACAATTTAAAATAAATGTTTTCTGTTCATACAAATTTATACATTTAAAAAAAAAAAGTTTAATTAATTTTCTGGACCCACACTGTAAAAAAAATATTGTTGGTTTACCTTAAAAAATTAAAAACCTGGTTGCCTTAAAATTGTAGGTTCATTAAAATGGAAAAATTGAGTTAATACAATGAAGGAGATTGATTTATGTAATCTGAACTACATAAATTATTCAAGTTAATTTGACACAAAAAAATAAATAAATGTTGTGATTACAAATCATGAAAATATTTTTTATACAATCACATGATCTTTCAGAAATCATTCTAATATGCTGATTTGATGCTCAAGAAACATTTCCTTATAAGTATCAATATTGAAAGTAAGTAAGTTGTGCTGTAACAAAGAAAGAAAGAAAGAAAGTGAAATTCACCGTAATCCTCTCGTCCTTGTCGTTCACTTTCGCATTGTTCCTCTTCCAGGAGATAGTGGGTTCTGGATGGCCTCGAGGAGGGATGCACTCCATCACTGCCGGCTCTCCTGCCGCCACCACCACGTCACTGGGGGTCTGTCGGAAATCATCCCGGAGAACTGAAGAAACAGGGAGAAGATGAAAATAATCAGTAAATGACCACAACTCCATTGCACCAGCATTTTCGGATATTAGTTTACTGTTATGAAATCACTTTTTTAGTTTTTTTCTGGCTTAATTTGTTTGCAATGTTCCCCCTCTCCCTCTGGTCTTAATTTGCTCACCGTCCATGTCGGCCTAATAAATAATGCATTGTTTCCTCTAACACATGACTATGAATAATTAAATCAGTTAGAAACAGGCAAAACCACCATTTTTTTTTGTTACTGATAGTGATAAAAAAAGGCACAAAACGAAAAATATAACTGAACAAATATCCTTCAATTGACCTTCCTGCACCTTTGGGGCTGATGATATCAGTTCCCCTCTCTCAATCTGGATTTCCATTTTATTGCCATTTATCAGATTTCATAGTGCCGGCACTGCCAATACTTTAATCTGGACAGTGCTCTATCAACTGCACGTTTCCAATTGCAATTGGTGTATGCGCCCCAGAGCGAAAGGTTCGAGTTCAGATAGAGTGTATGAAGTGGAAGTCTTTCGATATTGCGCTGGATCAGATCCAAAATTGAACCAAACTATGGCTCTCTCACTCAGAACACAATGTCCAGAGCTCAGACAGCAAATAAATCCACTGAAATAGGACCCTGTTTTAGTCAGCAAGGCGTGATAGAGGGAATTTTAAAGTTTGCTTCGCCAGAGGGAACAGACTGAACTCGAACACTGAAACAGGCAGCAGACACTAAAAAGTGCCTGAAGAAATTTTTCTAATCTTGATAAAACAGCAGTTTCACCTTTCCTTTTCTCATCCAACAATAATTGCTTGCTGCTTATTCACAGAGAAACAGTTCTTGTGTAAAATTTCATTTAGCTTCACAACAGGTGAAATTTGATTTCAATCCTTGTTGATGAATTATTCTAAATGAGGGAAGCATGTGCCAGCAGATGGTAATTATCATAAGACACGCCCATCTCCATTTAAGGGTATACAAAAACCTCTCAAGCACATTACCCGACAACTCAGCCCATTTATCCAAGGGTGCTCAAGGCTAATAGAAATGCAAAGCATTTTTAATGGCACAATTTTATGCAGAATCGATGCCAGATGTACACTTTTTTTTTTTTTTTTGAAAGAGTTCCTTTCTAATAGACAGTTTCTTATGTCAGATTAACTCTAGTATAGGATATACAGGTACCTGGTCTTAGTTTTTGTAAACGTACTTTCCCAAATAAGAATCTCTATCCCAACTCAACTGCATAATTTGCTTTCTCTCAGACAATGTCTCTTCTCTATCTGCTTCCTTTCTAAATCTGTCTTTTTCTCTTGACTGACCTGAACCTTCCCAAATTCTGTAACCAAATTGACAGAGGTCTGATAACAGTCCAAAGGCACTCATATCTCTCTCTTCCCATCCATCTCGTTCATGCTTTCTCACTATCTATCTCAGCCTGATCGCTTCACACGTCTCAAAATCACACAATCCAAAAGGTTTGAGAGCTGAGAGAACTTTTTTTTGTTTCAGCTGAACTTTTTGAACACTTCCAAACATTGAGCTTTTGAAATCGTAATAAGCACATCAAGCCCTAACGATGATTAATGTTGCATATTAAATCAGTCCAAGTGGTGGCATCGATAATCCTCTCAAACTCTATATTGGTCTCAATTACAGACATCACTAGTGGGTTTAGTAGAGCTACAGCATGTGTGAATTCACTGAAAAGCATCTTATATCTGCAAAAAAAATAATTCAAAATAATCACTTAAAGCAACTGAAGTCAACATCAATAACATTAAACAACACTTTTTAAATCCCCCTTGTCCTTCAAATTATCCCATTATACATTAGCATTTCAAGATACATGCGTATGAGTGTTATAAATATGCTCTTAAATGCAAGACATTAGTCATATCTGCAAAAATATATCATTGTCATGCATATAATAGATCGACCGCGCCACAGTCAAGGTTTGCAGCTTGGGGACACAGGCTGTCCTTCAGGACCGCGAGCGTGTCAGTGAGAGTTTGATGCTATCTCAAGGTCTATAATACCTCTTGATGAGCAGAGGAACAGGAGTGTTTCTGCGGCGGGTCCTCGAGATTAGAGTCACAAATCTTTAGAGGTGCTATGGATCGATATAATGCAAGATTTATTATAGCCGAAACAGACTGCAAAGCCACAGATGGATAAAAAAAACACAGCCTGACACCAGCTGGAATTAAATTTCTGACTATTAATTATGGGTAATATATTTGGTGCATAGGATGTGTTTATGTGAGAGTAAGTGAATCAGTGTGTATGCTTTGACTTTAGGATGGATAATGTACAGCCATTACGTCTAAATTACTGCGTTAATGTCACTACAATGTCATTACGACAGGGCGGGAGAGTTCGGTTTGATGAATGAAGCTCTCTGAGCATGTGTGAATTAATATATTGTTGATGAATCCAAAGCAGGACAACAGAACAGGCAGATATTAGCGTTAGCTATTTGGGGCGCCCCTCTTTACACCTCTAATGGATGGCTGTCAGCTGCCGCTGTTTTAATTTCCTTCCCTTCAAATGTATGCGATGGAGTGGCATCAAGCTTATACATTACACTTCATGAGGATGTCATGGTGAATAATGGATTCCTGCTTGACAAACATGAGTATAATTGGATGTCTAGATGTCGCATTTTATAGCGAGAAACCAAAGCTAGATGTATCTATCACATTTTAGTGAACTATTTGAAGATTTGCAGACAATTGTTTTCTGTCTGATGGCAACAAAATAACAGCCAATGTGACCAGATTGAATTAAATTGAATTAATATTTAGTATCAAACATACTAGTATTTTATAACAGTTATTTTTCCGTGGTCAGAGTAAAATGAGAGTATATATAGTTTACAATATATATATATTATGGGTGTAACGATACACGTATTCGTATTGATACACGTATTTGTTCGGTAAGAGGCTTTCGGTTCGGTTTTCGGTACGTATTTTTCGGTTTGGTTTTCGTTGGACCATTTTTCCTGCCGACCAAAATTTTGTTATTTCAAATGTTACACCCCTAATATATTTATATATATATATATATATATATATATATATATATACACACACATCAGCCTGTTCTCACATACATGCGTCTCTATAGCACGCATTGTGTATTATCGTGCAATTTATAGTTTTTACGTGCATATGATACGCAGTTTTCACATGCTTTTGATACGCAGTTCATTTGTGTGTAATACACACGCACCCCACACCACTACTAAACCTACCCTAATCAACCCATACGTATCCTATGCACGTAAAAACTAATTTTCGCGTATAAATTGCACGATAAACACACTGATAAGTCTAATAACACTGATAACACACTTATATATACACCACTACTTTACTTTGACGTTCTGCGTGTCCCTTCGCAAGTCTTAAATGGCTTGACAAGATTTCAGCCAGCAGGGTGCTGAGCGTTAGTCAAATCAATTTGGGCAAGCTTGAACCCCTAGCCCTACCTGCAGCTTTAATTAACCTTGTGAACCCCTTCGAAACACACTGTATGTGAGCTTTCAACTAATTAATTTCAACACACAAGCACTCACATGCATATAAACAGAATTGAACACTACAGTCCCGTGGGCTTATGGAAATCTAATGTTGCCCTGTCAAGACAACAACAGATCCAGAGAGAGGCGCCCTCCAATCTGAGGGAAAATTAAGTTCTCCTGGACTTTCCCATTCTTGCTGCAAATACGGCTTCGAGTAAACCAGAAATCATCAAGAAGTCTATAATTCTATACTTTTTAAAGTTGCTTGATGAGCCAATAAAAACTAAGCCTCTTTTTCTGTTGTCCCTATCTTGACAATCAACACCTTAAGATAAGGAACAAATGACTCTAACAGGTGGGAAAGGGTATAATTTTAAACTAGTCCTGGGCCAGCTATGACCAAGAGAGCTTCTATAAACCCTGATTAGACTGCCAATTACCCATAAACCCTGGGGATGAAGGATTAAGACTATGACCTTTAACCCCTTATGTCGACCTCGGGGGGGAAACCCCCTTCTTTCTACTTCTCTCCATCTTTCTATCTCCTCTGAAAACAAAGTCTGTGTAATCCTACCCGCAGTCCACTTCAATTACCTCCCTCGGCTGCCGCTATAGCTGCATTCTGTGGGGCATGGCTAATGAATCCCCCGACTCGCAACCTTTCCCCTCCAAAAAATCAATTCTTCATCCCCGGTCCTTCATTAATTTTAAAGTCGGGTCTCTGACATTGTAAGGTATCCCTTAAAACCGGCAGCATACGACTCTGCTGGGGGCTTTCACATGCAACCAATGCAGCTGTCTATACAGTAATGAGTCTGTTTGTTTGAGTCACTGAGCGGCAGGTGAAAGGCTTTACGAAATCAATTCAAAAAGTCGAGACGGGTCCTCCGCTGATCTGTTTGAGGTCTTTTTCAGCATTACAACCAGTTTGCATTTAAAGTAGTTTGACAGCTCTAAACATGGTTGTTTTTATAGGGTCTGATACTTTCATCAGCTTTCTAAATAGAGGTTTAGCCTAAACACGCAAATGCATCCACAGTCATTCACGCCTAATGAAAAGCATGTTACTTTGTTCCCTGAAAGCTTGCGTGCTTTACGATCACTCATGAATAAAATCTAATATTCAAATGACAAATGGCTCTCTCACAGTGATGAAAGGTTTATGTTCGCAGAGGCGCTTTCGGCATTTGACTTGGTCATCTGTCAATCTGTCCTCTCTGCATGAAGCGATCCATCACACGCTCAGACGTACAAATAGACAAACACATGCTGAAGACGGCTTCATCGGCGCAGAATCTCTGTAATCTCTGCGCATGATCTTCGTGAGGTATTAATCTTATTAAATTCGGGTCAGGAAATTATGAACCGTGTCAATATCAGTTTTACAGGCTCTAATCCGTGTGCCTTGATATTAAAAATCTGCACCGCTCCCTCCAATGTGAATTTGATTTGGGGATGTACAAGTGTCCAATGATGCATCTTACACATTTAGATTTCTTACTATTTAATTAATATTCCACCATTGCTTAAAATCCGAGCTATGTGAGCTTAGCACGCACAATCGGATGAACAGGTGGTAGCTGACCGCCAGGCTATTGATTTATCTGATTGATGAGTTTTAATGCTAATCATTATCTTCGTGTGTGGACATATGGAGAGCTTTAGGCCTGTCCGCTGGTTCCTCAACTCTCTCATCTTCTTTAAATGGTCACATTTGTCCTCCAGCCCCCTGGACGCCCAATTATCCACACAGACCACCCCTGACCAGGGAAGACCTGAGGCAGGAAAAGGGAAAAAAGCGTCCACTTATGCGGACACCCACCACCACTAAAAAAGGCCTCAGGGACTCTGTTTTTGAAAGAAGTGTCTTATGCTCACAACGTCTGCATTTATTAAATCAAAAATACGGTAAAACAGTTATATACAGTGATATACTATTGCAATTCAAAATAACTGTTCTATATGAAAATTTGATTCTGTAACAGCAAAGCTGAACAAGAACAAAAAAAGTAAATACATAAGTAAGAAAATGAATAAATTAAATACTGAAAAATAAAAGTAACTTTTAATAAAGCTGATTTTCCAGCAGTCTTTACTCCACTCTTCAGTGTTATAATATATATATATATATATATATATATTTTTTTTTTTAAAACAATGTCAATGTTTTCAATATCATGTTTGATCAATTTAATCCTGAATGATAGGATTCATTTAAAAAAAAAAAATAAATAAAAAATTCGTTCCCCAAACATTTGATTGGTACTGTACATAGATTAAGTCGAAACAACAACAGTATACACAAACATATTTGCAAAAAATATACCCTCACATGAAATATGCTCTCATGTGCAACCAAACAAAAATGTTATAGTGAGATGCTAAAGCGGTTTCTCTTGAGCTGTCCGGGTGTATGAGTGATTCTCTTCCGTTCTCTGTAGTGATTTGCGGCCGCCGCTAAGAGTTCCCTTGTGGAGTCAACACAATTACAGCAGCTTTGAGAAAGAGTACGTCTCTTAAATACACCTGTCTTTGGCCCACATGAAAGGACATCTCAATATCTTCCTCCAAATCTCTGGGTAGATGCGGCTAAACCTCTGCCCTGAAGTCAGTTCTGGCTGGAAATAATATATCAGCCTAGGCTAGCCCACAACTGCAAGCAAAAGAACTCAAAGAACGTGTGACATTTTGAGGAATTTCAACTCTAATCTTCTCTGCCATCAATGGCCCTTCAGAGGATAAGAGGATCTAGATCAGGTTTCATATCTCCTGGCTATGAGATACCACAGCAGCTTGGAAGAGTTTGGATTTCAGAGGTCTTCCGCAGTCAGGTTAGCATCAGTATGGCGCAGTGCCGAACACATCTGTTGCAGTCGACGGACCCGCGAGCTGGGCCAGCTCTTGACAGAAGTCGGGTGGTGGCGGGACAGAAGCGAAGAGGGGTGGCGAGGTAACAGGGGAGTTGGGGGGTTGGATATGACGCTTGAGGCACGTGCAGCTTGGACATCTGTCCCTCTTTTCAACCCCCACCAGCTAACATCCCTAATACACACTATTCTACGCGCACACACACACACACAGCGATCTGCTGCCTTCAACGTTTCATCATCCCAAACCCCGATAGGATCAAAGAGGCCTCTCCAGACGTAATGAGCCCAGTGCAAGCTCAGGGCAGAAGCCCAGACTGATATTGCCTTGGGGACAGTGGGAAATCAACGCTGCTTGTACGCCACACTCACTTTTTTCGTTTTATTTCGGCTTTTGTTTGCAGTGGCATTAGCATGTGCGTGTTTGTCTTCGGCTCGACGTTCATTTAGAAGCTGTCTCTGCTGCTTAACCATCACCTGAGTCCTGTTAGAACACAACAGCTGGGATCCCTCGCTCTCTTCGTCTCTCTCTTTCACAGCTGATTGATGAAAAGCATCTGGATGCACTGATGTGGTGACTGTGGATGAAAAATAATTTCCTCCATGTGTGGGAAGCGCTCTGAACCACGAGGCTGGTGTTAATATTCAGGTTCCGTCACAGGACAAACAATACAAGTGAAAATGAACAATTTTGTGCGGTTTCAAAGATCCCATCCCGAGAAAAAAACCCCATCTAGATCAAATAGGAACAGCAAAAAAAGCAACTATGTAAATAAAACAAAAAATAAAGCATTTGTTTGTTTTGAATGTTTTTAACAAGTATTGTAAGTAAATACACATTTATAAAAAAAATTTTTGCAAAGAAACAAATAACTAAATAAATATAATTTATAATATCTGCTATATAAACAAGTAAATTGTACGTGAATAAATATTTGTACCAATGCAATCCTTGGGCTGCATGCTCTGAGACACAAGTCAGCTTTACAACGCTCGTAAACCCTTAGTTGCGGTGGCAGACACGGTGAAGACTCGAGAAATAACAGTGATATTTCATCTTTTTATGACCCAAAGCGCTCCCCAGCACCCCTATCCAGCCTGATGAAATGATATGCATTCTATATGAGGGAGTGAATGAGAGACGGAGAGATGTATGAGACGTGCTGCCGAGGTACATCATTTCAAGGCTCTTAACTGCCCATAAACAGGCCCGTCTGGTCTTCCCCGAAACCTTTTACCCCTCACCATGTCAGGGCGACAAATTGAAGTTATAAATGAGAATTCTTTATGAGCAAGGCCGCATGTGCAGTGCAGGAGGCGGGTGTCATTATCCCGAAAAGGAGGAGGAGGAAAGGGGGCGTTTGACCAACAGTAGGATCCAGAGGCGCAGAGCCAGAGGAATCGACTCTAACCTCCACCCCATTCACTGTTAATCACTGTCCCACCCGCAGCTGCCTGGAGCGGCCTGTGCTAGCGGCATCAGGGTACGCCAGCCTCATTTAAATGACAGAGAGGTGCTTTTACACAGAGGAAGAGAAACAAACTAGTCGTTTCAAATGTGCCCTCGCACTGCATAAGGATTCGCAAAATGTTTCAATGGTTGAAAACAAGTTTTTGAAAATGGTTTTATAGAGTGTGTTAACCCTAGGAAGGCCATTTCCAAGACTCAGCTCTATCCTCAAGTCAATCGCAGGCTCTCTGGTCTAAAGATGGGAGATAATCTTCACACCTTTCCCAGCATGTGATGGCCTGCCACTCAGGATAAACCACAGACACAAACACACGAAACACAAACATGCTCACTTCTTTCCTAACAAATCCTTAAAGGGATTGTTCTAGTAAAATAAAAAAAATAAAAAAATAAAAACAGATATCATTCCAAACCTATTTGACTTTCTTTCCTTATTTTGTTATTGTTAACGAAAACTAATTGCCGATAAAGGATTTTGAAGGCCGATACCGATACAAATATTTTTGGGTTTTAAAATCCGATATTCCGATATATCGGCCGATATTTATTTTTATTTTTTATTTTCAGAAACGCACAACACAACATTAACAGATTTAGTTAATTTTAATTATTTAGTTATTATTTTAGTTTTAACTAAAATAATACACTAATGCATTTTAAAAAGAAACTTGTTTCTTTTATTGTCACAACAGAACAGACTAATGAGAGTTGCATTAGCTAGCTTTGTGGTTAGCTAGTCTATGATGAGCCACAATTTAGCAATGGATTACATCATACTGCAAATTGTACATTGTACATTTTCAATATAACAGGCTAAGGAGAGATGATATGTCTCATTGCTATTACTGTCACGAGCTAGTAAAGAAATACTTCAGTCACATTGTCAAAAGTTAAAAGGACAGTCAGTCAACTACACAGTAACAACGTAACGTAACTATTACTAGCTAATTCCGCTTTACTCTCGGCTTTTTAACAGCAGCAAAACTGGACATGATAGTCACAAATTTTGTCATGTTTATTTGAGTTAAGAGAACTGATGGGGATGTTCTTTTAATTGTTATTCAAGCAATGTATGTATCGTGACCAACTCAACGAATGTTGCCAACAGGGATGGTGTAGAGTGCCCTCTGGTGGACAAACTATACAACTCCAACTCTCATGACATGGTTCAAACGTGTTTCGTCCGTTTTTATTTTATTTTTGAAATATTCATTTATCGGCCATTACTGCCGATACCGATAGTTTGGAAAATGCCTAATATCGGCCGATAATATCGGCCTACCGATAAATCAGTCTGGCTCTAATTGAAATAAAGATAAAATAAAATATAAATATTAGACGAAAAAAATCACTGGGTGTGCAATCCTTTCCACTCCAAGCTTACCAGTTTTTTCAAGGATTCATTTAGCCTACCAGTCACATTAACAATGCATTATGGGTAAGTTTCACACTGTTGTTATGATGGAATCTAGACTTTAATAGAGGTGTTCTAATTCTCCACAAGACACAATAACGCTTTGTCTTGGCCGTTTCAGCTCCTCGACAATACATTTGTAAGCATTAACTGGCAAATCAAAACTTTTTTTTTTTGATCAGAATAAATGATCTAAACTAAATCAGACAAGCCTAGAATTTTCTCATCTTTGATGCCTAATATGAGGTCATCTCCAAACCATTTGCATAACCTCCCTTTTGTCCCAATTTCATTGTTTTATTAAGCATTTCGTAACAACAGAAGCTGCTAAACAACTTCAATCAAGTGTTTTTTGGGGGGGGGGGACAGCTGCTCGGAGGGTGGCTGACTGTCTAACACGTTCGCCCTACTGTAAACTCATCATTATTCAGTGCTTGGGTGCGTTGCGTGTGTAAACCGTTACTCGCTCCTGCGCTGCTGGACATAACGCTGGCCCACAAAACGCCTGAGTGGAGAACAAAAGTAGAGGAGATAAGAGGATGAGAGAGGGGAGGACCTCTTTATTGATGGCACATCTAGGAGGACAGCCCCAGGCCCCCCCCATAGCTGGTCTTTTTGTATGCAGATACCGACAACAATAAGTCCATTAGTGATGTGGTCTAATCCGGCGCGTGTGGCCGACCACGGTGGAAGCTAATAGAGACATGGTCTTTGGAAAGAAAGAGGATTACTTTAATCTAGTGATGGTCTGCACTTCTCGAGCTTAATGAGAGGATGGGACTGAACTCTGTCTTTGTCCACCATCACCCCCCTTTCTGTTAATGAAATGTCCCCTCCATAGCAATCCACAGCCATCTGAGGATATTGAAATATATGACTGTCCAAAACAAACCAGCACGAAGAATTAAGGTGATCTGGGGATTTATTTTGCATGTTTAACTTGTGTGATTGTCACTGTTACACTTACAAACTCTAACATATATGTATACAAAATATATAAATATATAATAAACATATATAAATAAGCTTTTATTTATAGCTAACTAATGAACTATGAACACTGGTTAACTTTACTGAGGTAAATGCAACATTATTAAGTGACATTGTTCACAAGCTGCTTTATATGATTCATTTCTAAGTTGTATGGTATCTTAATGGTATCAACATACCTTCTGATGCTCATGGATGTTTTTTCGTGCTATAACTTGACGACTCGCGCTGCCGCTTAAACTAAGGTGCTATAGCAATCTGCCACGACACATTCAAAAGCGTCAAAACGTAATTTATTGTTTGAGTTTTGTGATAAAATTGACAGACTTTGAAAGTTGAGACTCACATGTAATAAAGTCCAAAAATCTACTTAAAATATTTGGTGTGGGAAAAACTACGGACCTGGCAACCCTGACTAGAACTACGGATGATTCATAGGGTCAAACAGATGTCACTATTTTGTAACTGGTAATGCATTATTTCAAGTTAACTTGCTCTATATTTAAGAGAATATAGATTTTTTTCACACACAGTATGAATTGCAGTCTGAAAACATTTTTCCACCGGCCCTGATCATCGGCCGATGGCTAATAGTGATAGGCCGATAAAATAATAGCTTTTATCCGCTGATACAGATTATTGGCCGATACATGAATGCATCTCTAATATATGCTCATTCACACATAAATACATTTTTACATTTATATGCTTTTTATGTTAAAACCTGTAAGATTGCAGCTGTTGAAGGAATCTCTGGAAAAACTAAAATTTATTTTATTTGGTAAACAGGCAATTTTTGCCTGAGGATCGCTAGAGGCAGGAAAGTTGCTTCGAAAAAATTATTGATTTCAGGACACACAGCGAAAACACAAATGCAGACCTGATGCCGCTTGTGAAGGAGTTAAAAGTCACGAAACCTGCATCAATTATACTGTCGAAAGCTTTCATGCTGTTGTACAGAAAAAGCAAAGAGCTTGGTAAATGGAGTTCAACAATCATGATAACAATGTGTGAAATAATCAATGTGCCACCAGAAAAGATTTTACTTGTGTAATGGATTCTCAATAGACTGCAGAAATCGAATTGAGTATGAGCCTTCAAGGTGCTACAGTTGTATTTTACCACACCAACACCACACGTGGTACTAAAATCATAAGAGGAGACAGGGCTCAAACTCAGCGGAGCAGTCAGACTCTGAGAGCGCTCTGCGTGATGCGTCAGTGCATATCAGCGGGACAGGTCTCGGGATAAGGCTTGACGTTGAAGCCTTTCCTCGCAGGGGTTTGGGGAGGGATTCTTGTTCATCCCAAATCCTCTGATCCTTCAAGGTGAGCCCATCTGCTAAAAGGAGCTAGGAAGAGAATTACGCTTTTGGAAGAGACGTCACAAACGTGTGCAGGCTGAGACGTGCATCCTCTCCGAGTTTGATTAGATTGGCTGGAAAATTTGATTGGTTGACATTGCTTGATGAAATTGAACTGTCATCTTTTATTCTGGAATCATTGTGCGATCAGTTCTTGTTCAAATGACCTTGAATTAAAAATGTACAGGAAAATAACTAAGCCAGATTTGTGTTTCTGTAAGGGACCGAAACCAGTAAAAGAAGGGAGAAACAAGTAAAAAAGGATGTGAAAAGGCCAACAAAAAAAGAAAGAATTGATTTTGCTTGTGGTGGGTGTCTCTATGCTCTCCTACATTCTAAACACAGACCAATATCCTGGCCCATTGCTCTCTCCCATCACTCTGATGCCAGCTGGCAATGCCAACGAGAGAGAAGCAATCAATCATCCCAGGGCTGGTGCCTGCACAAACTCTCAGGGTATACGGATTGTACAGCCACATATACTGCAGTGGAAGGAAAAATTATTTAGCATTTGCAACGACCGGTTCCCATCCATCACGGCACTTAACAGGCTTACCAACATCGTTTTAAGCTTAACGTTGTCTTCCCTCTCTACAATAATAACATCAGAGGTCTTTTAAAAATAAGGGTCAAGTTCAGATCCATATAATGGGCTTTTAAAAAAATATGCCGTCCTACAGGAAAGCCCTTAAAACTAACCTTGCAATTTAGTACGCCAGTAAAATGCACAATTACAATTTTATGATCTCAGTTAAGAAAATGAATAGATGCAATTAAACAGTCCCTATGGTGGTCAGACTCTCCCAAAGTCAACAACAATGATTACACGTTCATTTAACCTCAACCACAGAGGAAACAATTGTTTCATGAAGTATTTGAGTAAGCAAAAGTGCAAATAAAAAGTTGAAACGAGCCTCATTCTGTTTGAGCCGTGACCACAAATACTATATAAAAGAAACTGTCATTTTAATTATGAACTATATTGCTTGGAAGAAGAATTCTTTATTGTGATTATAATAATATAATTAAAATAATATTTTAATTATTATTAATAATACAATAATTAATAATAATAATTTTCGTATATTTTATATATAAAATTTTAGTATTATATATATTATAGTAGTTCAATATAATACTAAATCATAATTATATTAATATACAATAATGATATTAATATTAGTAAAAACTATTATTATTAAGATTTTGTTAACATATATCTACTAACAACATTCAAACCCATGTAAAAAACAAACAAAAAGACTGTAGTGCAGCTTCAGAGAGACACAAATGAGAGTTGTTCAGAGCAACTACTGAAAGTGGTTGGTGGATCCCTAGGGTGTCAGAGGTTGGGCTGTATTGTTCCTGGTGTCCTGCATGTTCTGGTCATTACTCTGACTATACAAAAGCTCACAGATGCACCACTGCTTATCAAGTTGATTGGGGGTTCGGTCTAAACTCCTCCTCGCACCACCTGTTGCTCATTCAGCAAAACACTCTCTCTCTTTCCCTCGTTTCCCATTACATTTCCCTCTCTTTATCCCCCAGCAGTTTATTATGACTATCTGTACTGCATATCTCTCCCTTCCTCTCTCTTGCTTCATCCAAGGTGACCATGTGTCCACACGTCTGATCTGTGTTACTCGTGGCTGGCTTTAATTAATTCATTAGGTAGTGTGAGAGTTAAATAGCCAGAAGGCCGGTGTCCCCCCGTGTCCGAGTGACCCCACCCTGTCAGCAGTCTCCCTGACCCCTGGAGTTCGACAGGCTAAGTGATCTCATTATTGCTGCGCGGACACACACGCAGCCACATTCCCGTCTGGACAGACCGGGTTAATGTGCATTTGCTAGAATTAGCGAAGACTGCATTTGAAACTTGGCACCTCTTCTCTTTAGTACTTTGGAAAATTCGGGGAGATTAATAGCTCACATATTTACAACAGAGGCTTTGGAATAATAAATCTGCTTTGTCGATGTATCTCATCAAAGTCTGGTTGAAGTTTCAGCAGCTTTGCGGGACTGAAATGGCCTTCTGAGTCATGATGAAACGGGAAGACGGATCACAGAAATCTGATTCGTGTGGTTTTTATGGCTGCATCCGGGTGTGTCGGTGCATTAGAGCTACAGTAAAAGGCTGCTCAAATTTAATTAAAAAGCTTTACAATGCTCTTTTACAATGCTCTTTTCTGCTGGTTTCATAATCAATTTATATTGAGGAGTTTCAAAGTCTCGACTGCTCTGGGCCTTCCTTCAGCACCCACACTGATTCTAGATCCAAGGCAATAAGGTTAATAGCACAGAGGGCAGGCGGCCCAGAGGGGGACAGCATGCCCAGCTGAACATAAGCCACTATTACTTTAGTTGTGTCCTGGACTGAGGGGCTTCACATAAATAGGCTTATCTGTCAGGATGTCTCCAGCTTAAACCCTAGAGGTACAGTGTGACCCATAAGAAAAGCTTTCCTTCAGCAGAATGGCCAAATTCAGCCTTTCTTTTTTTACGTTTATATATATATATATATATATATAAAATAACTTTGCTTTTCATTTATTATTTAAAGCTCATTTGAGGTTCTTTGATAGCTACTACATCAAAAACTACTAGCCGAACTGATGAAGGTCAGACATAATTTAAAACGAGTGAACATATTTTAAAACTACAAAAAGTTTCAAAAGTCTAACAGTAGTATTCAGGTACAGAAATGAATAATTAAGCCTAAATGTAAAATAACACTACATGTTCACTGTAGAAATTAAATATAGTTAAATCTTAGTTAGGGCTGTATTTCGTTTTATTAATATTAACGACACACTGTTCACTAATGACATAAACGAGAGAGTACCTGCAGAGACGGGCATTTAGATGGGTATTTTGACAATTTTGTGTTTATGTGTCGTTTAAGGGCAAGGAAACGCGAAAGAGGAATGAATTCGGTGTTCGACGCTCTCTGAAATGCGCCTCTCTCTCCCGATTTTTGCTTCTTCTTCTGCATTTAAAATGATTTGAATATGTAAATTGGCAAGACAAAACACGTCTAAATTATAACCTATGATGGTTAAACTTAGCCGGAAAATCCCCGAATCACATGCATGCCGAACCGTGGGGCCCGGTCCTAGCCGCAATATATATGCACACATACATACCTACTTGTATATGTAACACACACTTGCTGACCTGTGTTTTTGCAGTGCAACAGGTTTTTGGAACTCTCCCCATAAGTGGAAAAAGTTTCCCACCTCTCACAGCCAATCAAAACAGAACAAGAGTATCTTCCTTTCACCTGTTCATTCCCAACATTCCATAGGACAGCTGTTCTTCTGTCTTCACCTGTTCCCTTGGAAACCAGGCCTGACCCCCCCCCAAACAACTTTCATTAGATGCTCCAAATGGCTGATGTTTACCCATAAGCCCTTATGAGCCATGCAAAAGTATAAAGAGTGGCGACAGCAAATGCGGAGCATCATTTAAAAAGTAATAAACCACAGATGAACCAACACAGATCCATTCCCTTTCATTTATCATTTAAAGTGTGAGGATTCTGTCACTGTAAATCATCCCAGCTCTGGCTTTATCATCTGAGTAATGTAACTGTGCCTACATAACTCATCACCTCAACCATAAATACCGCCTTCAAAAGCAGCATATATAAACAGGCTTTTAAAACACTCACTGGGAATCCAGTGCCTCCCACGCACACCGAGCCAACAGCCTGTTTATTCTCACCAGAACATCTCGCGTTTGACCGAAGATCTGTGCCCTGCTAATGTGCGACACGCTGCCTGCTGGTGGCAGATCAACATGCCTGGCATATGGGTTCCCTCCTTCTTCTTTCTATTTATCTTTCTACCTCCCTTTCTCTCTATACCCATCTCTTCCAACCCCCCAAAACCTGTGAACCAGGCAAGCTCTATGGCTGGCAGCAGACCCCTCATCCCCATCTCCCGCCCACCACCTGCCTCATGGAGCTGTGCCATGATAGAGAAAGATGATCTCCATGCAGAGAGCTGGCAATATGTGGCCAAATCGCATCAATGCCCACAGAACTTAATCAAAAATCAGCTATTCTAATGTTCGATTGGATTAAAGGGATATTAACAACAGTTCACTCAAAAAAAAAAAAATGTTATTTTGGACTTCCATTACATAGAGAAACATTTGTCAAAATATAGTCAACATTTGTGATGCGATGTGGGAAAACCCATCACATGCTGAAATTTGACCTATTCCAGATTTTGATACCATATTAAAGCTGGTTTCAAGCCCTTTCCAAATCTGTTTTTATTTTGTCGTTAACAAAAGTTATGGTTATCTGAAGTCGGCTGATCACTATGACTTTCAGGATGGTTTAATTAACTGTCACGTCCTGCTAGCAGGACGATTGGCGCTCTTTTTTATTGCATTTTTTTTTCATACCACATATTTTAGTAATCATCATAGATTAGGTATCATTCGAAAGCTTGCGAACTCAAAATTCATCCTGTGAAAACCGTTTTGAAATTGGACGATTGAGAGGCGAGCAAGATCAAGTGACCCCTACTCCGCATCTCACTATAATGTTGGATAAAAAAATAAAAATAAAAGCCTTGCGTGCCGTTGTAGTTTACAGAGGACTGGCGGGAAAAGCACATTGATTTACTTTTATTCTAGATGTTATGCGTTATATTTTGATAGGTGAAGAACTGTCTTTATTTGTAGCATTCAGACTTTCTTTGTATACATATATATATATATATATATATATATATATATATATATATATGTTACACACACATATATACACATATATACATTCGAATAAATGTGATTCTTTCTTGTTTTAGGCCATTTTTGCACACATCCCTAGAGGAAATGTCGCATTGTCATCTCACAGAGGGATAAACATATCATAAGTAACATATCATAAGATGTTGTCCATCAGGATGATGGGAGCAAGGATAAAGGACAGGACAGATAACTGGCGAGGATGTGCGGTTCAGTAATCTGGACCTAGAATCAACTCCTATGGGGTTCTCGAACTATTTGCGTACCAGAATTCTTTCCACTGTGCACATTCAGTCTACAGTTAATGATAATGACAGTCTCATTCGAGGCACATTTCTGCTCAATGTGAGAAGAACTCATCCAAAAACCTTTCATTTGTAAGGGTAAACTTGGGAATTTTCAGATGTCTGATTATGTGTTTAGCTGGTTTTCGGTTGACTGAAGTAAAAGCGTATTTTTTTAGATAGTGCTGTAAAAATTCATACAAATTTCCAAGCATAAAATTTATAGGTTGACTCTATCGTATTCAGAACCTAAACCACCATCTTAAATGCAACTTTGGAAAACTAATTTTCTCCGCAACAATAAAAAAATGTTTTATTCAACAGAGCATCTGTTCCGTAACCCTCATGGATCATGAACCTACAATGAACTCAAGAGTTTTGAAACCACAAGGCGCCGGATATCACTAAGAAATGAATCTGAAATGTAGGTTAATGGCTTTGGTAATGTAATCAAGCAGTCAGTCCTATAACTAAATGCCGATATTGCTCAAATCCAATCAGAAAAAAATCTAATATTTTTGATATGGAAATATGAGAGTAATACAATTTGCATAGCTTTTAACCTCCGCTGATAAGAAAGAAGAAATAAAAATGTTACTGAAAAGAAATCCAATCTGAAAAAACTCATTGAGAATGAGAATTAATATTATCATGCAGTAAATAATTCCTATTTATAGCTTTGGAGAGCTGCAACTTCAATCAATCCGGTAGACATCAAAAGTAATATGGCTGTTTTTGCTTTCCCTTTTAAATAAAGATATTGCAGGAGGCATGATAAATCACGTTGGAGCTCAACATGGAGGCTCAGATCCTAATTAGATAGCTGAGTGTTACTGAATTGCAAATGCTTTGGATTTTAAAGCATTTTGCAATAGTAATGCACGAAAGAGGCATTTCATAGACAGGATTTATGAGTAGCTGGAGAACGAATCTGCGTTCTGGCTTTGAATAGTGTGAGAATAGTGCTATTCTTTCCAAGCAGTGCCAGAGCATGAGGGCTATTACGTCTCGCTGATATCTCAGACCAGATGGTGAAATACTCGAGCAGGTGAAGGATCTGTCCTTTGACGACGGCGTATAAGTTCTCTAATCTAAAGGCCACCTAGAAACGATTCTGTATTACAAATCACAGAGTGATCGCTCTAAGGTCGCATGACAAAAACATAACGTTGCAGAAGCATAATGTAATTGGCGATAATCTAATGACCGAAATCAAATAGTCTCATCGGCATTTAATTAGTGTGTATTGGATATGGCAAACCCTGCTGCTAAAACCTGGAGACATTCCATGAGAAACACTGAGATGCTGGTGGGATTTTTTTAAACTAACATCTGTCACCTGGAAGCAGCCAGCATTACGCTCCTCTCTTGGCTATTTCTGGGGATGAATTTAGCTCGAATACCAGCTAACATCCATCTACATTAATACCACAAATCAGATTACCTCCTCTAAAACTAACAATGACCTCAGTGCTTTACTGCATCCAGGGACGATGGTTATGGGCTGCCGCAGCCAGTGGAAGACTAAACAAGATCGAGTGGAGATGGAGGAGAAGGGAAAAAGATGAGGAGAGCAGGACAAAATGGGAAAGCTTTATAGAAGGGGGAAAAAAACGAGATGAGCACTGAGGAAATTTGCAGGAGAGATTGAGGAAGACGGCACGAGGCAAGGATCAGAGTACAAATGAGCTGACTTACTTGCGACCTCCAAAGAGGCATTACGGCTGACGGCTTCGCCCAAGTAATTCCTCGCTACGCACACGTACACCCCTTCGTCGGGCTTGCTGCGCCTTCCGTGAACGATTCGGAGAAAGAAGAGGGAGCCACTGGGGAGGAGCATACGGTGGGAGCGCGGATCCTCCCGGTCTGTTTCAACTCGCTCGCCATCTTTGTACCACTCCACCGTGGGGGTCGGCCGACCTTCGGCCTTACAGTTTAAAGTGGCGGGTTCACCCTTGGAAACAATGAGGTCTGAGGGGTGTTCGACAACCCGTGGCGCTGCATCCTCCAGTCTGGGCCGAGATCCTGTAAGAGAGAATCGGTGGTCACTATTTGCATTACAAGTCATTGAGAAAATCTGGTATATAAACAATAGCAATAAATGCAACTCAAAAAGCTATACATGCACAGTTGTGAATCTTTGATAGCGATTGATTGATTCATGATTCACTGCTTTAAAATTTGACAATTTTTGCTATTTCTAAACAGTTCAATGTGAATCAACACACAATTTTAATAACTTGATTCAGCTTTTTTTAAAGGGATACTCCACTTTTTTTGGAAATAGGCTCATTCTACAATCCCCCAGAGTTAAACAGTCGAGTTTTACCGTTTTCAAATCCATTCAGCCGATTTTCTGATATTTAGAAGAATATCAGTAACCAGACATTTTCTGGTCTCATTGACTTCCATAGTATATTTTTTTCCTACTGTGGAAGTCAATGAGACCAGAAACTGTCTGGTTACTGATATTCTTCTAAATATCAAAAAATCGGCTAAATACATTCGAAAATGGTAAAACCCAACTGTTTAACACTGGGGGAGTGGTAAAATGAGCCTAATTCCAAAAAAAAAAGTGGAGTATCCCTTTAAATGTATAGAATCATACTATCTTAGGCAAGAAAAATACAAAGCAACTTTGGAGAGAGCGGAGAGTGGGAGCATTTCTGTGGAGGTGATGACCACTAATTTAAATATGCAAAACAATTTCATCATGGTACATATGCATTTTTTAAATTTAATATTATAATTTATAATATTAACAATTTATGAATATTGCATTATTTTAACAAATAATAATTGTGTTTTACAATAATAAGTGTTGACCAACCATAATAATAAATTTAATAGTTCATATTTATATTCATGTTCATGAAGCAATATGACTAACATAAAATCTCACTGGTCTAAATTCAAGCTCCATATAACTGTAAATTAAACGTCATTGTGACGTCAGGAAAAATTGTCACTGAGTGTGGACAGAACCTTGTCACGAGGTAATATTGCAAAAAAATTGTATTAATAAGGTAATTTGATGAGTACTTTTTAAAAACCATTCATTCCAGTTGGAGGTTTGCCAAGAAGATGCACAATTTCAGATCCAGCACCTGCTACACCAATGCCATCTTTACAAGTTGATTATTGATGTCACTGTTGACAAGGATGTAAAATACAATTTCCCCCTCAGCTAGGTAAAATTAAGGCATTATACATATGCATTGCTCAATTGCACGTTATATCAACTAGCAGTGTGGAAGATTACACACTCTAAATTCAACAGCTATCAAAGAAAGCAGACATGCATTTCAATCCCGCAGCAGCTGGAATGCCTGGATATGTATATATAATTTGTCTTCTGTTTTAAGGTGCATAGGAACTCATGCTGACTGCCAAGGGTTTTTGTTTCGCACAGTTGTTGGGTGGGGGGACCGGTGGTATGGTAATTCAGGTAGGCTTTCAGAAAGCTTTGAAATTGCTTTTCTCTCTCCCAATTTGAATGACAGTGTGGTGGTGGAACAATTACGGATGAATAACAACAACACAAACTGATTTCTCAACAAGACTAAAGAATTTTAGCCATCGGGAGATATATGGGGATGAAAGTAAGTCACTATGCATGGTGATTTTGGAAATAATTACCAATCCTGGCGGGGACAATTATAGTGGGGTTTAAAATTCGTGACAGGAGAGCGACTGTGACTTCCAGCAGTCAGAGAGAGGGATGATGAAAACATCCTTCAGTTGGAGATGAATAATGTGTGATAGCTGTAATAAAAAGCTACAAACATCCCCCTGGGATTACGTCCATCACCACCCTAAAATCCACCAAAAGTTACTCAGGATTATGTAGAAAAACACACTAAAGCATTTTGTGCTCTGTTTATACTAAGAACCTGGCATTACAAAAGTGCTTCCAAGGATTATTTCTTACCATTCAGATCTGCAAGGCTTTGCTTTATTGCTTCATATTCAGTCAAGTGAATAAACACCCCTGGGCTACAGACTTGTGCAACTTAAAACAAACCCATTCCCAACCACTTTAGCATGGCCATGAATAACATGACACAATGACCTTACAGTAGTAGTACATTGGTCCCCGTCCACGAGAGACGGCAAAGGCCAGACCACAAGCTTTGTGTTAACCTCCGAATCCCCAGGACTGTTGCCCTTCTACTCTTTGAAAACAAAAAGCCCAGTGGCCCCGCTGGGTTAAGGGAGCGGAGACCGCCAGGCTTTGGCTAATAGCTTTTAGCGGACGCTTATGGACTGCCGAACAGACTGCGGTTGGCAGGGGGTGGAGGAGAAACAGTGGGGTAAGAATCCAAGAACAGACTTATAAATAAAACAGGCCAAACACTCTCGGCCTGACACAGAAGAGACGGAAAGCAGGAAAAGAGATGGAAAGTAAAGACTGAGCTAAACGGCTACTAACATAGCAGCTAGCTCACCTAAATGTGTCCTCTGGAAGACCAGGGGGACACTGGACAGGTTAACAGTGCAACCGAAGTGGAAAACAACATCTGGAAAGCTGATTAATCTCTCACCCTGAGTTTGAAGAGTTCCCATTATGAGGTGCTAGAACCGGTACTTGAAAAAAATAAGTCCAACAATGGACGTTTGGGGATTTTGCGGAACCATGTGGTCTCTCACCCTGTAAGATAAATCAACCCTTGGGGAAACAGTGCACTTTAAAGCAGATAACATCTCCAAGAGAATCTTTTATATAACACTTGGAAATGAATATTAAAATGTCTCTGGTACAGACAAGCTAGGAGAGAAGTGCTTAAATAAGGAAGTGAATAAGGCAGAACAAAGGTGATATAATTTTAATAACCTCGTCACAAATGGCTGCTTCGCTCCACTGTGAATTGTGGGAAGTGCTTGATTTCTGGTCGCAGAGTGAAATAAAACTGAGACAATCTTGCCTGCATTAATTATTAATGGTGCTGGCCAAGGCAAGTCAATCTTTTTGAAGTCACATACTGTACATTTGTACTACAGACATGATACTTCAAACCATGCGGCCTGTGAAGGATTAGATTTCTAAGCGATCAGATTTATGATTTTCACATACCAGATGAGGACATGCCCCCCAAAATTACCATAAAGTTACATTGGAGGAGGAATCTGAGTCATATGTAGATGCCAGAATCTCAGAAATTTAGAAGTGAACTTTTCTTAAAAAAAACCCTGACAACACAGTGCAACATGCCAACATCCACTCATAACTAGGATTTTGTGCTTTCTGAATGCCAAGACTCCAATTCAATTCCTGAATTAGAATTGAACTGACATATAGATAGATGGATAGACATGTAGATATTCACTTCCTTATCCATCCCTTATACATCCATCTATCCATCCATCCATCCATCCATCCCTTATCCTTCCATCCATCCATCTATCCATCCATCCATCCATCCCTTATCCATCCCTTATCCATCCATCCATCCATCAATCATTCCAATTCAAACTCCTGTAAGGTGTCGCCAATTAAATTCACATTTAATTCATAGAGTTATTTAAAGGAGCCAATTCTTCGTTTCTGAATTTTGAACAATCCTACTTAGCACCTTGGCAATATTCTCACGGCCACCCAGAACAACCTACCCTAACCGTTTCAGAATATGTAAAATTCTAGGCTAATTCTACGCTACATCAGTAGCACAACTTCAGTCCAGATGTTAAGGATTACATCCAGTAAGTGCAGCTTAAATTAGAGCATGTCCTCTCGAGAAGAACCAATAAGAGTGGCAATCTCGCTGTGTGACACGCTAGTAATGGTTCCACCAGTTAGATTGATTCGGGCATAAAGGGAGGTGCAGCAACTACAACTCATCTGCTCTTAAAGGTATCAAGCCCTTGTACTGTAATAGGGGTTTGACCTTGTTATGTGAAGGAAGAGGGGAGAGATGAGCCGGCTCTGGGAGGAAATACATGCATCTGGCAAACCCTCTGATCAATCCCAAGGGGCTTTTAGTGCTAAGAATATTTATCTCCAGTGTTGGGGGGAGGAAATAAGATCTCTAAACAAGGCCCAGCTAAACAAAGACAGATGATGCAAGCCGTGTTGCAGTAACAAGACGTGCTCAGGGAAATTTCCAAAAGCTGATTAAAAACAGCAAGTGCAGTGACATATGCAAATATTCAAAAGTCTTCCAAGAGAAGGTGTCAATGCCAAAGCATCTCCATGACAACCGTACAAAGAAAGGTCAGATGTCAATCTAATAATTGTCTTCTTCCCTTGAAGTATGTGTGAAAACCTGGAGGCCACAAAAAAGAAAGATAAATTGAGTGGTTCTAAAGAATCCATCATTTAAATGCAGAAAATTATTTGAGAATTTGTATACAAAAGTGTTTGATTTTGTTTCCTTAGATGAATAAGACAAGTTCCAGAGTTTTGGGATTGTATAAAGCACAAGGCTTTGATACTCCAACCAAAACTTTAACCCAAAGACAAGACGAGACCAACTTTTCTTTCTCCCAACCCTCATCTGCAATTCTTTTGAGTGGCTTCCCGCCCCCTTAATAGTTGATTATTTTACAACCTCAGCCCTCCTTTTTTCACTGGAATCTGGGAATTGATTTGCAAATGTGCACTCATTACCCTAAGTTAAATTAAGAAGTGGGGGTGTTCTTTCCGACACTCCTCCTTAACTGATCTGTGTTTTTGCATTTACAAACAACAAAGGGGCTCTTGAGAAAGAACACAAACCCGGGGTCATAAAGCTGTGCTCCTTACTCCCGAGACCCTGACAGTGAGACGACAAAGTGAAGCCGGTCACATGCAAAAAGGAATCAAATTACACAGGAGGGCTGCTGTTTGCCTCTAGGATGAGTGTGCTTCTGCCTAAATCAACCCTGCGAGGTGGGGACCGGGATGGATTAAGTGAAGTGGCAAGCACAGAAATTCCATGACAGCTTCAACAGAGCAACTCAACACCTTTAGGGGTTGTGGCAAGAGCTGCTTATGCGTTTTCTGCTTAAGAAACAGCAAAAGATGTTGTGTTTACTGCAGGGGATGAGGAGGATTTCTCATTCCAACAGGAAGAGACAGCTTCGAGTCATGGAGCCTAAGCAAAAAAAAATCTACAGTATGTACCATTGTGGGTTCAGAGGCTGTGTGTGTCCATTACATGAGCTTTGATGTTGTTCAAAGACAAGAAACAGGCCCTACTCCCTTTGTGCACCCTGCATACTTGTATAGAAATGATTTAGCATGACTTTGCCTAAAAAAATTAAATCCAAAGGGGACTGGTTGCTATATGAATAACAAAATAATAATAAAACAATGCAAACAATGCATAAAATTTAATATGCATTCTAATACATTGTATTGGCCGCCTCCAGTGCCTCCAGCTAGTGCCGTGACGTAACTGTTATGTCCGCGCAAAAGGGGTCTATAGTAAAGATTCAGAAAATACATTGTCTATTATAGTTTGAGTATAGCATGTCAACTACACACTCTTTTATTTTTGTTAGATTGAAAAAAAAACGCCTTCCGACTTTGAGGAGAACTGCAGAAAACCCTTTGTGATATATAACCCAAACCTAAACGCTTAATCTTTATTGCAAATGGTCCTTCCTGACACATCAGATCTTATCTACAAGCTAAGGCTCATCTAGCCACTCCATTGCTTTAAGAAGCTTCTCATTTCACAAAATAAACAGTACTTCAAATGAACCTTCTGCTGGGCAGTGGCAACGTCCAGCAGCACGTATTGATCCCTCAGTGGATTCTCAAGAGTAGACTTGCCGGAAAAGAGGAGGGGAATGAATATGATTCTTTCAGCGGTACGACCTGTTAGTGAGAATCTCTTTAAGACATGACCCTAAAACGCCACTGAGCTCAGAGTCGCCTCAGGTGATCAAGCCATGAAGCGTAAAAAACAACCTCTTGGTCACCCTGTACTTGCCAAACTAGCTCATTCCTTTAGTGTGAGGGCATTTCCAGAACAGGCTTCGAGGTATCTAAAGATTGTAGTAGCCTTTGCTTTTCTCTGGGAATCACGGTCTCTTTATCCAGTCTCATACTTGGATATGTATCAGTATTCTCACTACTCAGAGACACATTCGCCTGGGTTCATTCAGATTGTACAAACCCTCTATGAAAGCGGTACAATAATACCACAGTCTGTTTTCGCTGACCTCCGGTAATTCAAACTCTCCTGGCCAAAGAAAAACACATCTGGAATACATGTCAATGGCATATCGCATATCTCAAGGGGGGCTTACACTTTTCCATAGAGGAAGAAGTAGGGAATAAAAGATAAATTGTGCATGGTGGCGACAGTGGAGCTCCGTCCCAGCTGCTCTGTGTTGTCTGGACCTCTTCAGTGCCCCACTAATGGAAGCGGCCCGGTTGGGGATAGCATACCAAGACTGGTTGAGATAGCATCAGTTTCCTGGTCCTCCTAGCAGTGAACCACGTTACATTGGATTAATCCCACCACGCACTTTCCGCTTCACCCCAACCGGCCCACACAGAACCACAAATAAAGTTTCAGGGTGAGGAATCTGACTGTGCAAGCAGATCTAGATGTTTTGACAAACCTGATCATTTTTTCTGCAATTCACACCAGTCGCTTTTAAGCACAACCGCAGTTCCCTCAGAAGACCACTTCGTCTCCCGATCCCTCAAGACTACCATTTTTCAGCTTCAGGTCAAATTCCAGTGAACGGGTAAAACAAAGTAAGCAGGCTTTGAAGTCATTTTCTTCTCATCAAAAATTATACAGCCTCTTTAAAATTCTCTCAGTCTTCAATGGCTGAGCCTTCAATCGAGAGCCGACCTGACTATTCATGAACTGGATCTTTGAAAGTCAAACAGACAAAGATGAAAAGGACTAGGGCGAAGTCTGCACTGTACGGACAGGCTTCATGTTAAATACATGCTCAGGGAAAGCGTGCACGGAATGGGACAACGATTAGCCCTATATTCAACATTTGTCTACTCCCAGCACAGCGGGAACTCTGCATATCTCCCCCTGAGGTCCAGGAGATAACATATCACATTCAGGATGTGTTCTTGTTGTGCTGATGGCTGATGATTGCAGGAGGAAATGACCAAAATGAGGGGTAGGAAAACCCCTAGGCTTCCCTTAGCACTAGACCTAACCTGCGAATGTTTCTGAAGATCTGCAACATATGGCACCGCACTGGTGAAATACACAGCTGAATCGCTTTCAATTAGTGATTCACACATTTAACAGGTTTAACATTTAAGTCAAGTGGTGCTTGCAGAGAAGGTGTGTGTTTTGCATAAGAATGACTCACTGGGTTGGTCGTGAACATGAGCGGTCCAGGCATGGCTAGATTGAAGACTGACATGTAAGAGAGGAAAGCGTTTCCTACTTGAGATAAAGGACTAATTTATGGGCTGCATAATAATGTTGTGCATTCAAATGCTGACTGCATAGTCAGTCAATCATACTCAATCACTTATTTTCATTAATAAGTGAATGCATAGCTTTAGCAGCTAAATTAATAAAACTACTTTCCATTTTCAGATTGGAAACAGAACAACAAATTTCAGACGAGTACTACTAAAGCTAAAGCAAAACATGAAGGTATGAAACAGTGTAAAAAAAACTGATTTGTAAATATATATAAAATGTATAAAATATTTGATGATATAAAAGAGAATTCCCTCTGGGAAGCATTTTTGGCCTATTTTGGGTAACTGGGGCATTTCTGTCACTTTTGTTGGCAGTTTTGCCCAAAGCACTGGTTCATTTCTCACTCTGGTCTGAGAGTTGGAGACTGTTAGAGACCGTTACACAAAATTTTAGAGTTGATTTTCATTTCTTAGTCTCTTTATGGCACAAATCATTATGAGAAAACTTATATTAAAATGTACAACCACTGTGACAAAATAACTTTCAAAAAAATCTGTTTTTTTAAAGCAAAAATTAAAAATGGGTTTTAAAAAATTAACTCAAAATATTATATCTCTCTCTACAGTATATATTTTTTTATAAATTAAGTTTATCAGTGACTTGAGTTCTGGACTCTCGCTAAAATCGCTAATTTGACATAATTCTTTACTAAAGTTTATCATTGGATGTGACGAAGTCTTGAAAATGTAAACATTCAAGAACTAGAAGACATTTGAATGTTTACATACGCAAGAGAATGCAATGCGCAAGAGAATTAAATTCGGCCGCACACTGTAAGTCAATTTTCCCATAAATGAAGTCGTTTTTATCATAAGCGAACGTAAACAGAAAGAAATCGGATGTGCATTAGATCTTAAAGTGATAGCAAAATGTTAATCAAACAACTAAAATTACTGCTTTTCTGACTGCGTTCACTGCTCTTGACTGAATAACTTGAGTAGCTTTAACAAGAATTAATCTGTATTTAATTTATAGGGTGAAGACTAAGCACCACAGTGTTATTTTACATTTGATTATTCAACTTCTGTACCTGAATAGTGTTAGATTTATACCTGAAAATCGTAAAGCCATGTTTATTTCATTTGTTTCATCTTCCTGTTATATTTATTTATGCTATTGCTTGTAATTAATTAATTTGTTCTTATTTTTTACAGGCTGTTTTCATTTCTTAAATAATGTTTGAACTTTACAGTTAGGCAAGTAGCTTTGCTGTGGTATTGAACATTTCACTGGCAGGCCTATCTTAAATGTTGGTATATATATATATATATATATATATACTGTAGGTGCGTGTGGCTGTGCGCACAGATAATGTGCGAGTCCCGATTTTCGCCTCTTCTTCTGCATTTAAAATGATTTGAATGTGTAAATTGGCAAGACAAAACACGTCCTAATTATAACCTTTCACTCTATGATGGTTAAACTTAGCAGTAAATCCCAGAATCACATGCGTGCCGAACCGTGGGGCCCGGTCCGTACGGATCATGGAGCAGCTGCAATCCGTTCCAATATATAGCATAACAAGAATAAAACTGCATAGTTTCATGTTGGTCCATCAGGTCCATCAGACCTAACCAGAAAAAAAGCATTAAATCATGGCAATATCAGCAGGGAAGGCAGCAGATTCCTGCTGTAATAGAAACTATTTAGCTTATAATAGAGCTGATAATATCAAAGTCTTGCCACACGTCTATGGAGACAAGAACAACAGCCTGTTAACACTTCAATCACTCCAACAGAGACAAAGAATACTCACACACACACCAATGAAAACATTCTCTGCACTGTACTCAAGGACCAGTTCTAGCTCTGCCAAGTTGCGATTTAGATCTACACGGCCATTAAACGACAACCGTGCACGTAATGTCCATGTCTAATAGCCCTCTGAACCCGGCAACAGTTATTTACTGAAACAACAAAGATCACAACTGATGAGGATTATGGGGAGTTGAAGCCAAATAAGAGCAGAGGAACGAAGTTGAACAGCATGAAAAGTGTGTAAACAGAGGTGCCAGGAGGGGAAAGAACGAGAAAGCAGTGTGTGTTAATGAAGGTAATCTAATAGCAGTGCCCATGCAGATAGAGACTGAGTCATTAAATTGGAGCTCCTGATGAGAGAGCACACACGGCCCCGGGCCCTTTTGTTTACAGTGTTCCCAACATAAACATACAGTATAGCCGGGTCTGTTTGCATCAACTAGTAAACAGAGCGAAGAAAATACAGACCAGAGGTCTCTGTTTCTCCAAGGACAACACAGTTGCACCATGTAAACACTCAAAGCACAAGCCAGCTGTTTAGGAGTTGGAGTGACTTGTTACTCAGTGTGAAAGTGTGGTAATCTTGGCTCAGCAGGCTCTGATAATGAGCATTCATACTGTGTTGTTTGTCAGAAGGTGTGGATGTTAATTTTTGTGCAAATAACCAAATGAGTGGCTAAGAATTTATGCTGTGGGAATTTCATACCAGATTCCTTCGTCTGGCTATGTTAGTGGTATGTTCCCTAGGCACACAGGTGGCCCCTGCAGTGCCCCACGGCTGCCCACTGCTACTTTCCACATTGATAAACCGCAGAACCCACTGGAAACTATCCAAAGTCATCAACAAGGTTATCTTAATGGGAATATTTACATATTTAAAGAGTGAGGAAATATGAGTATGCGGCATCTAAAAGTTAAAAGGCACATAAAAATTGGCTTTGTCAAACAAAAAAGTTAATATAAAAGTTAAACTTGTGCATCTATCTATCTATCTATCTCAATTTCCTCAGTAAATTACTGTGAAATGAAAATGTTGTAAAAATTATGTCACAACAATCTACCTTCAAGAAACAGAAAAATAAAACTAAATCATGAGAGGTTTAGGGGGAAAAGCCATAAAAGAGGATTACTGTGATACCATGCTGTTGGATTAGGAAAGCAACAAACAAATGCAGCTAATGTATGTGTGATTCAAAAGCTTAGCCTACTAAATAAATGTGCTTCTTAAACTCAAACGCTATATACACACACATTCATTCATGCTGTACGTACATGCATGTACACACACACACACACACACACATATATATATATATATATATATACACACACACATATAGCCAGTTGGACATGTACCCAGGGGGCTCAAATTTAAGTATTGACCTTTTTGTTATTTTAGTTATATGGTCCGATGATGGATGAACAGACAAGAATGCTGGGGAGAAAAAACAATTTAACTGTTACAGCCTGACAAGTGAAACATTTGATACTGGAAGGATCCCAAAAACAACCATGAACTTCCTTGAAATATTGCTGATATACACTACCTACTATCGAGTTATTGGATGGGAAAGAAAAGTCACCAAACCACTGCTGTAGGCCCGTCAATATTGAAGTAGGGAGAAATTTTCTTCAGGCTTCATTTATAAATAGAAAAGCCAAATATCAAACCTCAACCAGGGTCAGTGTGCCAAATTGGAAAAAAATATTTCATTAATTAAAGATATAATCTATAGTCATTTAAAAAAAAAAGAGTCAAAAGCAAGTTATGTACTTTTCCCATTGGCAACATATCTAACTGAATGATGTATATGCAGATGTCCTGACAATATATCTCCAGTTTGAGCATCTGAAAACGTAGTAAGCAAGCCACTTCAAGAAAATAGATAACAAATTACGGTAACAAATTATAATCCAAACTACTAGTCACTTAGGCAGAACTCAGGGAGTTTAGTTTGGCCCTTCTGATTCTTCGTATGGTGCGTCCCATTTTGACTTTGAGGGTCACCACAGTCACTGGAACTAATGCGTAGGGCCATTAAACTGTCTTCATCCGTGGCCAGAGACACAAGGTTGGACAGATTGATGCCAAGGCATTGTTTTGTGTCCCTATTCACCCCCACACAGCCACGCCAGCAGAGCCAATGTCTTTAGAGTTCAATTCATACTTCCTGTCAGCACTAGACTCATAAAACCAGAGCCGTATGTGCTTCTGGCTTCCTTTCTTGACCAATTAAAAAGCTTCCATTCGCTCCAAAAAAAGGAGACAATAAAATTGCGCTATTTTAGGAGATGAGTTACACACTTGGACTGTAAAAAACAAAAATCTAATAAAAAGTGTCCCTTTTTAAACCATACAAAAATGTTTTATTTGAGCATTTGTGGTGCAGCTACTGTAGTATTAATTCTTAAGTAAGATCTCAGCGGAAACAACAAAAGAGTACGGAAAAAGATATCACCAAGCTGTTTTGTCTCCCGGCAAGGATCCAGTAAAGAGCGTGAATGTGCTGGGACAGAAATCCGACTGAGACATCAGAGCGTGCTCAGTAGGAGATGCGGCATTTATCTCCCTCCTTATTGACAGCCTCTCGACAGCACTGTTTACACAGAGGAGACAGGGAGTAACTGTGCAAGCGTGCGAGAGGGAGACGCAGACTTTTCTGAGTCACACCTCTCATACACATGCGCGCAAACATGCCTCGCTTCAGATCTAAGGAGCGACGACAGTCCTGGAGACGCAAGACATCAAAATAAGCTGTCACGTATCAAGGAAAACCCTAAATGACACACACTACGTGAAAAGTCGCAGAGCTTTTTGAAATGCTGCCAATCATACACTGATACAGTATAGGATGTAATAGCTACAGATATTGTATTTGCATTATTTAAATGTGTTAATCACAAATACAAAATAAATGTTGTGCTTAAAAGATATTTTCCACTAAGGTTCATCTGGTGTGTCATTACCAAATGAGTCAAAGGCCGGCAGTCGTTAAAATGCTTGTTTGGGGACAATCCGGGAAGAGCCGACAGCTGTTTGTGGCTGTTTAAAATGACTTCAAAAGAAGCCGAGCAAACACACATCCTCCTCGAGCTACAAATGCAACACAGACAAACAACAAATACACAGGAGTTACACTCAGAAAAGATCAGGCACCTATAAATGACAAAGTTGAAGAGTAACTCAATGCCTTATCAGGTGTGAGAAGGTGAAAGGAGACAGCCAGCAGATCTCGCCACATACCTGCAGTCGATTAAGTCAGAGGCGTGGGAAAAGAACGGGATGACGAGTGCAGCTAAATTCAACTACACCAAACTAATCCAGACTCACTTTTTGGACGTTATAGAGAATGAAAAAGGTTTCAGTTTGATCAGATCTGTTCATGAATTACATAAAGAGCACAGTTATTGACTGAGACTGGACTATAGATCTAGTCAAATAAAAGCTTTGCGTGTCATTCCATCCCTTGTCTGGCGGCTGTGCTGCCCTTGATTCAGTGGCAGATTTTGAAGGAGGTTATATTGGAGGACAGATCTTAGAGGCAATGTTTACTGCCCCATAAAACAAAGCTTCTGTTGCTCAGCAATACCGAAGCACGATTCAATTCAAGCTATGCAAGATTGTGGTTTTATAGAGCCAGGGTTTGCAACCAGAGGTCCTGAGGTTTGCCAAGGGGTTCTAAAATAACACACACAAATTATATTTTATATATATATATATATATAAAAAAGCTCTTATCTAACATCTATATTTCTAACTACAGATCTACTCTCCGTCCCTAAGCTGGCTGGAAATCTGAATGTGGGGTCCTTGAGACTGTAAATGATGGAAACCCCTATTACAGTGTAAAAATGTGTTAATTAAGATTTTTTTTTAATATAAAATAGCAGTTTTTCCAATATTTTGCTCTCTCTAAGTCTAAGAGAATCCTCTTCAATTTAAGAGCTGATCTGTCCGAAAGTAAGTGCATTTACTGTAAAACTGGGTCAACTGGTCGGTTTCGACCATATGTTCGAGTATAAACACAATGTATTAAGGATAAATCTATATCATCTGTTTACACTAAAATAATTGTATATTTAAGTTAAAGTGCTATTAAAAGAGATGTTATATTCCTCTTAAAAGACATGAGACCAAGTTATATTCCTCTTAAAAGTCATGAGATCCAGTGTAATTGAAAAAAAAAATGTTTGATTTAACTATATAACAAATACGTCGATATTTTGAATATTTTAAAAATGGTATGCTATAAAACTGTTCTGCTGCTATCTATAATGGCTATTTAATGGACGAAAATGAATCACCACAACATAAATAACAACATTAGGTAGCCTACCACACAAAATACCACCACTCATAAGACAATATTTACGTTTAGAAACACTAAAGAAGATGTCGACCACTAATTCACAATGTTTTGCTAAATTATTATAATCCTCATAAAGCCACCTGTCGTGTTGTATTTTCTCCAGCTTACCTTGAGATAAAGATATTAGGGCAAACGCAACGAGTAGCGCATCTAAAGTCCTGCGAAACTCCATCACCCTCAGATGTAAAGTCCACTTCAGTCGCCTTTATCCGGACAAACAGTCCCTAAAATCATCCAAAAAGCGCTACAATCCGGTCGAGGAGAGAGGAGACGCGTTTAATCAGCCGGTCAACATTGAAGAACTTTACAAACTAGACCTAAAACACATAAAAACTGTGCAGGTCAATCGGAGCATCACAAGTATTCCATATTCTCGTGAGCTTCCTGTGGGCTCGCGCTGTGTGTTGCGCTCGGGCGCTGATCTGGACAGATAAAGAGTCAATGTAACGGACAGATAAGATGTAATGCTCACAGTCCGTCCGAGACGCTCTTACTTCCTCTAAGATTCATTTCACGGGCAAAACATAATTCTTTTCGCGGTTTCCCCTGTGTATGGAAAAGTATCCGTTCTTTAATAGCCCGTTCAGTCAGATTTCCATCTCAGTCGCTGCCCCGCAGTCTTCCCTTCGCTGTGAATGAACGGATTTACTACTCTCGCGTCTACGGGAGACTGTCTCGTGGCTCAAGCCCACCCCCCCTTGACTACCTTCAGTTCCCCACACTGGGGTAACTGCGCTCTTAAAGGGCCAGTAGCTACATTTATCACAACCCTGCAGGGATCGCTGTAAATAGTGAACTAATATTGAGGAGTTGTGACGGATCACCCAGTAATTAAAATTTTGACATTATTTACTCACCCATATGTTGTTTCAAATCCGAATTATTTTTTTTCTCACGCGCCCCACAAGACAAACAACTGACAGCCTCAGTCACCATTTACTTACACTGTGTTGTCATTCCAAACAATGAACGTGAATTCATTGAGCCTAACATCTCCTTCTGTGTTGAGAATGAGGAAATTATGACAATTTGAATTTTGGGTTGAACCATTAGATTAAAAAACATTGTTTGTGATAATTTGTTGATCACATATTTTATGGGAATAATAGCCCAGATAGCACAAGTCTATTTGATGTGATGTTACATCTGGAAGACGTATTTTTAAGAGTGTTTGCTCATCTACAACAATATGTCTATAGGACGTTTCCTGTCAGATGTCAAATAGACGGCTGAAACGTCCTGTCAGAAACCTGACTATACAAAAGCACCTTAAAATGATTATAAAAACAATCCACTTGTGCATTATATTGGAAGTCTTCTAAAACATAGGGTTAAACCTAGTCCCACTACAATGCATGTTTCAGCTGTTTTCTTAGCTTCAACTTCAATATCTTAAAATATGTCAGTACCATTGTTTTGTTTCAAGATGCACCCAAGTAATGTTTTTTTTTCTTTCCTAAGGCATGTTTATAATAAAAGCTATACTTAAATGTCCTAATTGAACTAAAGCCTAATCCGTCTTAATCTAAACCCTGTCTGTAAAACCAGGCCTAGATATTTAAATAACTTAGGGCAAAAAGTTTTTCACTGAAAATTGCAATGTAACACCGTAAACCCTAAAACGACTATAATCTTCACAGATTATATTTACATAACTAAAATATATAAATAACTACTCTCTCTGGTGCACTAATAAAGTGAAACAAGTACTGAAATCTTATGTAGAGTTGAATGGGTTTTGACTTATTTTAGTCGTAATGTGATGGCAGAATTTTCATAACTGGATGAACTATTTCTTTAGGAGCAAGTGTAGTGATATATAAAGGCCTGAGCTTAATCATTTTTATTAAAATTAAGAGCCTATAGGTCGAGGTGCGATAAAATATATCAATTTATTTTAGTACTGCCTTTAAGTTCTGGTCTGTCCCCCCAAAAAAGCAGCATCAATCAGCCTCTGAAGACTCCGGGCTCTAAGCAAATCATCAATCACAGAAATGCCATTGTTTCATGGGAATGACTAGATCAGAAGTGAAAAGCAATATCAGAGGTATATCAGTGTGGTATGAGGTTCAGACAATGAGACACGACACATAAGAGCCTCCGTCTGCTGCAGGTAATGATGGCGGATGATACGGGTGGATTCAGCCCTGGCAAATAACAGCAATGAATCACTAAACAGGGAAAAGAGGGCTGTTTTGTATTCAACGCATTTCACTCTTTCCACCCCTGCCATTTTCTCCACTATAATGAGACTGTATTTGTTAAAATATTAACCAACAAATTGCATTTCATGTTAATTTCAAGACTGAAAGCTCAATGTGCAAGTTAGGGGTTGTATTTATCTTAATTTTCCTAATGTAATATATTCTCTCCCGTCATGTTCACAGTGGAGGACAGTCGGCGCCTGGAGTACACGGGGAGCAACTACCCTTGATATTGTCCTCATGTATGATGCATGAGCAAGTTTAACTTAATTGCAAAAACTGATTAATTGAGCTTCTGCATGTAATTGAATAAAACATGATTCCGTTCGCCCCTAAATACATTTCAACTCTCTTATGACTGATGCAGCATGCTCCGACTACCATAAAACATTCGCTGGATGCATCAGGACGAGCGAGCAGTCTGTGAATTTAGCTGAATAATCACATTAGGGTGAGAGTTATGGTGACATGATATCATCACGTTTTAATGATGCCATTAAGCAACAGTCGCAGGAGTACGCCAAGAGCGAGAGTTTGGAGAACATCGCTGCAGATGACAGATCATCATCATTGAATTTATAAAAGCCAACAATGAGTTGCTCAATCTTTCGCGCATTGAGGGCACAGACACTCTCCCGTTGTGTTATTTAACATCTGCTTTATTCGTCGGACAACTATAACATATTTGTTGTGACGCAATGAAAGACACAAGCCAGTTAAAACAATTTCTTTGTTTCGTGCGTTAAATTATCTGTTTTTTTTTTCCTCAAAGAAGATAAATGACAGTGAAAAGCATGCCTGAAGCGATCCCTTCACATCAGACTTTGACTAATTTACACACCCAATTGAAAGACACCATTATGTGCAGCCAATCCAGAAGCTTTATCAATAGAAATTAACTTAACCTTTCAAATAAGTTGGTGGGGAAATGGGTTTGAAAATTTCTCAATTAAGCTATACAGATGGATACACCTTGGTGGGAACATATCAGACATCATATCAGTGTTGAGCAATCATCATTGACAGCAGAAAACGTTCTGAAAATGCTATAGCACTATATAAGTAATTAGCCCATCCACCACACAGCCGCTTGAGTCTGTGCCAGCAAAACGTGATTTATTACACTGATCAGCCGCACCACGAACACCTGACAACTCGCGCTGAACAAGGGCCAAGCCATCTGACACTGTGAATTTAAAGCTCAGCACATCCCAAAGAACAAATGAACACACAAATGTGACGTATTCAAATGTTTAAGGGAAATATCAGGGTTCGGTTCAAGTTAAACTCAATCGAAAGCATTTGTGAAAATCTAAAGAAAAAAATCATTTCGACTGGGTTACACTGAGACGTGTTTCACCGGACATGATAAGGGCCATTCTGTAAATTTGTAAAAAAAAAAAAAAAAAATTTATGAAAAAATGTTCGTGGCTATGAGTGGATATTAGTGTGAAAAAAATTCTAATTAATCTGTTCTTTGAGGAGTTACAATTTTATACCCTCAATACGTAACACTGCAAACCATAAAACAACTGTAAAAAAGTGTAAATTTGTTTAAATGTATGTATATGTACATATATATATATATATATATATATGAAGAAAACAGTCCTATTATTATTTTTATTATTAATATTATACCATAAATATTATCAATTCAACTAAACTTTTAAAATTTGGTATTAAATTTATGAACAACAAAAATAAGTTATATCCAATTTTATACCCTCAATACGTAACACTGCAAACCATAAAACGACTGTAAAAAAGTATAAATTTGTTTATATCTGTGTGTGTGTGTGTGTGTGTGTGTGTGTGTGTATATATATATATATATTCTTTTATGTCTTAAATTCCTGCTTTTAAATCCTCAAAAAAAGTTCCTATTTACTTCCATTGTAAGTGCCTCACTATTAACACAATTTTTGCTACGCTATTTCACGACCAATTCGTACGAATTCATACGAGTGATTAAAAAGTGGCTAATTCGTACTAATTCATAGGACCTCACTCGTACGAATTCGTACGATTTGTCCAAACCCACGTGATGGGTGGGTTTAGGTGCGGGGTCAGGGGTAGTTCATTCTTACGAATTCATACGAATTGGCCAATTCGTAAAATATGTACGATTTAGCAAAAACGTACTAATTCGTACGAGTGAGGTCGTACGAATTGTTACGAATTAGCCACCTCATAAAATTCGTACGAATTCTCGTGAGATCGGGTTGCTTTTATAAAGAAAACAAGGAAGTCCTATTATTATTCTTATTATTAACATTATACTATAAATTTAGCTAAACTTTTAAAATTTGGTATTAAATATACCTACAACAAAAATAAGCTGTGTCACATCCTGGTGACATTCACAAAGACCTAAAGCACACACCGACATGCTTTGTACATGTGTCCGGCATATTTGTTCCTGCCAAGATATCGACTGCGATCGCCATGGAGACTGACAGAACGCTGAAACCAAATGACATTTAATGTGAAAAGCAATACACAGAGTCCTTATGTAACGGAAAAGGATCTGACTCCCCCACATGCCTAAAGCAGTGTTGCATATGACAGTTGAACATGAGGGAAGGACGCCAAAAAACAGATGGAATGAAAAGAAAGTGCACAAAGGCTTAAAAAGCAAAAGAAAACGCCTAGCGAGATTGTGTTTATTTGCTGCCCTATGATTGAGACCAATTTGCTTGATTAAACCGTGACCTGAACCCAAAATCAAATCACATTCAATTCAACTATTCTTGGCATGCGCAAACCATTCAGTGGGAGAAATTTATGAAATTGTTGCCTTGTCAAATGCATGAATAGAAACAACACACATTGGGATCCCCAACTAAAACCTGTGTATTTTAACGCTGGCCCTTTAAGATCTTCTTATAGATTAATTGATTAGGAGGGTGCGCCTGGAAAATGACAATATATCTCCTCATTGATCTGCTTTTGAATGAAATTGGCTGCTACTAATCATCCCGGGGGACACGGGCTCACATTTAGATGCCCAATTTCCTGTTGCTCCCCAATGCATTAATATTCCACTTTCCCAACCTCTGCCTGCCTGTCCATCACTCTCTCTCTTTCTCTTTCTGTCTACCTCGCTCTCTCTCAGTCTTTGTCTTTGAGCCCCTCTGTTTGAGGCCCCCTTAATTGTAGCTCTGTGAAGCGAGAAGGTCCCTCTGTTCTACTCCACCATCCTGAAAAGGGCTGAAATTGGTGTGTATCAGACGACGAACCCCTTCTGTTAGCGTCATATGTGCGGCACAACACCACAGACTCGGGACAAAGTCTGACATTAACCCCTTATATGTTAGCAGGTTTGGTTTTCAAAAGGAAACAACTGGTTTCAAGAGCTAATTATCTAATAGGGCCAGATTCACTCTTGGCACAGGAAATATGTAAAATTGACTTTACGATGGCTGCTAATTGGATAGCTTTGAGAAAAAGCTTTTTTTTTGTTGTTAAATGAGCTCATTCCTATTAAGATGCGGTACATTAGTGACATCAGCTTTCTGTTGGTAAAATCAGAACCCATTGTGAAAATGTTTCGCCCTCATGCGAAATTCCCTATCGAGCAGATTCCTATTGAACGACAAGATTTCACCCAAGAAAAGTCATCAATGTTAAATGTAAACACCCGTTTAAGCACTTAAATAGCGAAGCTATTAAAAATAGCACATTTTTGCACACTGGAACTTTCTGGATCGCTTGTAAAAAAAAATTTTTTTTGCTTTTAGTGTCAAATTTATTTCATTGAACATGATGAGAGTGCTGAGTTGCACTTGAACACTTTGCGAAATCTGAATGGGAGAATCTTTCACCCATACACAAAATTGGCAATCACATGGATTCCCACTGAAATTACAGGATTTTGCCAGTGAAAATGCATTGAACATTGATAAATGTGACTGCACCTTTAGTAATGGCTGACTACTTATTTTTTCACTCTTGAGGAGGACCTGTGCAGGTTAGCAAGTCATTTAGTCTAGAGATGGACTAGCGGCTTGCTAATGATATGTTCCTCGTCCTCCTTTCCCCTCAACTTGCGCTGGAAAATTGGAGCTCCCATCATTTCATTTCCCTGGAGATAAAATGACTCTTCCAATTCCCACAGTCTGGATACAGGAGGGAGGTGACAGCAATTACGGTCTTCAACGGCCAACAGCACAAAGGGAAATATGCTCTGACACAAGTCTTTGGCTATAGCCGGGTCCGGAGAAGCCTGGCTTGACATTAGCTATCGCATCAGAGTGGCCATTTCTCTCTCTCTCTTGGCCATCTTTGCATAACACATTGAGTCGAAATGACCCGTTTGCATGCCTGCATACATGTGTTTAAGTGGACTCGCAATATGCATGCTCATATCTATAAAAATACTCATTACAGGCAATTCCATGCTGCTTGTGCCGGATAATGACATACAATGGACAAATGGCATCGAGCGTCACCATCACCAATGGGCTACAGAAATGCTTTTAAATATGCAAAGGGTAACTCATTTGACTGCATTGCATATTGACTAAAATGCAAATTAGTGAGAAACAACATGGATTCAGTGTGGGAAGCAACACTGAGACGGTGAGGAATCAATGTTATCAACTCGCTGCTTATTGCACTTATGCAGGTGGGGATTAGTTGCTGATCTGGAGATGGTTATTCATATTCAACACCATGCTGATCCTGATTAAATGTCAATGAGATTCAAACTTGTAATATCCAATTGATGCATTTTTACAGTAAATTAAGGGTTAATGTGTATAATACAACAAATATTAGCGAATGCAGCTTTAGATTGTTTACCATGAAAATCATCCAATGGTACTTAAATTGTCTATTATAAATGCATAACATATTGTCAACATGTTAGTATCAGTCAATATTAGCATTATTTGGTTGAATTAGCAATTATATTAGCTTAATGTAGCGTGTGTGTATATATAATACTAATATTATAAAATTTGTTTTAAACATATATTCATAATACTGGTTGATAAAACTACATGCCAACTAGATTGTATATTATGTAAATGTTGCATATATTATGTGATTTAAGGAATATTGTAATAAAAGCTGTATTAGAAATTGAGTGCATTCCCTTTTTATTTAATGCAACAAAACTGCATTAATCATTTAAAAACAAGAATCTTAATCAGGAGTTTGGCCTTGAACATCAATAAAAGATCAAAGACATAACTAATAAATCCCTCTAAATGTGTTTAAATAAAAGCATAGCATGTATTATATATATATATATATATATATATATATATATATATATATATATACATATACATACATGTGTGTACATACATAGAGTATATACAGTATACACTGTATGTATATATATATATATATATATATATATATATATACACATACAGTGTATACTATATATATATATATATATATATATATATATACAGTGTATACTGTATACTGTATACACTCTAAAAAATGAAAAATGTTGGGTTATTTTAACCCATTTTGGGTCAAATATGGACAAACCCAGCTGTTGGGTTAAATTTGTAAATTACATTTTTTTTTTTAATCCAACAATTGGGTTTGTCCATATTTGACCCCATATATATATATATATGTGTGTGTGTGTGTGTGACAGACGATTCTCTCTCTCTCTCTCTCTCTCTCTCTCTATCTTAATTTTTATTTAATATTATTTCATATTTAATATATATCAAAACGGTAAAATAAAACTAATTATAATGCAACTTTCTTCATTTTGCTCTTACATCATTTCAGTGTAAATTCTCAGCAACTCTTTCTCCAGTGATCGGCCCAGTGGTGTGTCAGAGCTGGAACGCTCTGGTTGGTATAAGAGTGACACTCCTGTTTTATCTCTTAGCTCTCTTAGGTTGTCCGGACTGGACGAAAACCGCTCAGGGGTAAAACGCAAGATGAAGGCAGGGTGGGCAGAGAGTAATCCAGGGCTGGAACATTCCTAAAGCCTGTTTACAACATGGAGAAATTGGCCAGGGGGACTTAAAACATCACTGTACCATGCAGGGACACAAAGAATAAACCCACTCTGACATAATGGATAAACAGTAGTGGTCAAAGAGAAAGGAGGAATGAAAAGAGAGGCAGATATGAAGAATGAGAGTGGAGAGTGTAAATATAAGCAACACAAGCTTGGTTAGCACCGACAGAAGCACAGAGGGACTATGTACCACAGTTGTGCCAATTAAGCCTGTGCCAGCTTTCAGCATTAGGCCCACATGTTGTGTACCGCTGATCGAGCTTTATGTAAAAAGCAACGGCGCATGGAGACCAGCCCCATCTCACTGAGAGAGACAAACCCTCACGGTCCGCTGTGCAGAGAGACTCTGATGAGAATAACCCCAGCAGGCTTTCTATTGTCCCAATACACATTTCCTCCCATGCAGAATCCGTATCCTCCTGTTCCAGAGCGGACGGGGATTCCTGATGTGTGAATCAGGCAACAGGCTCCTTAAAATGCGAGGTATGATATTTATACCATCTGCAAATAAATCTAAAGTTTCTTAAAACAGAGCAACATTTCTAATAAAAATAGCAAGCGTCACTATTTAGTTTTTCTCACTAACCCCTAACCATAGCAAACGAGGCTGGATTTTGAGAAGAGGTGTGCGCAACAGTTGGGTTCCGGAAGTAAAAACTTTTCTCTCTAAGGAAATAGATTTTTAACAATAACTTTTACACCTATAAAGACATACCATACTGTGAGCTACTGTGAGGTTATTAATCTATAGTATTTGCTGCTGATGAAGCCATCAGCCATTATTTAAAATAATATTTTGTAAAGGGATACTTCACCTCTGGAAAGATGAATGTGTATTTAAAAGTGAGTCATTTATGTAGAAGAAATGTGAATTTGGAGCTTTCTAGACTGAGAAAAGCCAGAAAATGTATTTTTGGCTTATGTGGATGAAAGACAACAACTCCCAGAATGCACTTGCTCCGCTGCCCTAGGAGGCCACGCCTACCGGTAACAGAGCAGAGTAGTTAAACAACAAGTCTAGGCTACTAGTGAGTCTCTGTGATGAGTGTGTATAAAACTATTCTATACTCAGAATATTAGCAACGCAGAAGTTTTACAACTGCATAGCAACATGATAAAAACACGCAAAACACCACAGCAACTAAATAAAAAAGAAGAACAAAGTGCATATTAGAAACTGCATATAAATATATAAAAAACTACTCTTAGCAATCACATAGCAACATGATAAAAACGTATAAAAACACAATAAACTGACAAGTTATAACCACTCTGAACACCTTAGCAAATGCATAGGATTGTTAAAACACTCCAAATACATTGGCCAACCACATAGCGGCATGATAAAAACAACTCAATCCACCTTCGCAACTTCAAAGTGACATCATATAACTAATCTAATCCCCTTAACAAATGCATAGCAACATTATAAATGTCACTCGGAAAACCTTAGTAACTGCATAGCAACACCTTGGCAACCAGCCATAACATGTTTTCCATGTGCCAAACACATTGTAAATCCCTTATAATTGTTTAAGAGATTATTGGATATTATTTCCCTTTTTAGACCATACGTCTCACCTGCTCGTTTGTATATATTTTTTTGTTAATCAGAGCACCTTAGCAACTGCATAGCAACACCTTGGCTACCAGGGGTTTTCCAAGGACCAAACACATTGTGTAAAAAAAAAAAAGTTTACTTTCTTTTATAATTGTGTTTCAAGTAATTTTTTGACATTATTTCTATTTGTGGACCTTATGTGTCACATTCTCTTGTTTTTGTCCTTTTTTTGTCATTGTACACCACTCTTTCTCCAAAAAATAGTGACATCAGATGTGGCCTGTTCCAGCCATAATAATGTCACCTATTTTCTCTTGATTTACAGAACCTCAGTAGGCTAGGCTATCTGTGTGTGGGTGTTGCAAAGATGTCTCTCTTATTTATGGAACATCGACCCCCGCCGAGAACGTGTGATGCCCTGAAGAGCGTCCCAAGCCTGGGAGAGAGTGGCAGGGACTGTCCCCTGGGCCGCCAGAGGCCAACATCAAGGCTGCTGTTGTTCAAAAGACAATAGCCCATCAATAGCCATCCCGGACAGGGAATCAGATGTGCTAAACACGGCAGATTGGGCCTCAGGTCCAACCTAGAGCACACTGCCATTGTGAATCATTCTTACTTTGAAATGTATGGTAATGGCTGGACACATAGGCCTCAGTTACAGACAACGGCACTCCCCATAACCCTCCCTCTGGGAGTAATAACAAGTTTAAGGCATGTCTCATGCTTTCAAGCTAGAACAATGTTAACATAATGACGCGGAGTAGAACAAACATTTCATTTCACAGGGATAAAGAAAAAGAAAATGTAATTTAATCGTTATTTCTTACCATTACTGCCATATTCATTTCTATTTTCTGGCTCTTTTAACATAAGGGCCAACACAAAAGGAACAAGGAATGCGGTTACGGATAATTAGCCTTTAGATCACAAGCACATGACTTTTAAAGTCGTAAAAGGACAACAAGATTAGACTACTCTGCATCTGATTGGTCCACACCTGTTTTGGCTGTTGTGGGAGCAGGTGTACCAAACATTCCAGGGTTCAAAGTTCAGAGAGCGAAAGCGCAAAGACCGCAGACTAGGCCAAAAAAAAGCTAATCTGAGAGGCAACCGGAGCTCAGCAGGGCTAAAACACTGCTGACAGGGTGTATGTAGTGTACAGCTGTGTGGATTGTCAGTGGGGACACATTTAGCCAAGGCTCTCATCACCAGCTGAACCTTTAGAGCTTGAGTAGCGCCTTATCGTCAAACTAAACTTGTTGTAAAGGCTTATAGTTGAAACATAAGGGATGATGGGAAGGAATGTAAACAATGTAAGAAGATTTTTCGCCAACAGATCGTTCAGCATGAGGTCAACACATATGCAGTCGGAGTAGCTGACTATTACCTTATGTTAAAAAAATGCATTTACAATACTGATGTACTAAAATAGTCTTCAATTAGTATAACATCTGCTTGTGTTAATATAGAAAGGATTTAATGCCTTCAGAAATGCATAATGACTCAAATGAGATTACACCTACACACATTTAACTCAATGTTACTACTAAAAATATGTCTGTCTAAGATACAATGATATTAATATAGTACAGCTTATTTAAAATGACAGCATGACAGAAACGAATCTTATCTGTTCGCTGCTGTACTGAAGAGCACACAATATTTCTCAAAAATATATAATATTGTGTCCTCTACTCATAAAGTACTTATTTACCATATAATTTTATTTTTTATTTAAATTTAAATTGAAATGCAATCTATTTAATTTAAATTTTAAATACAAGTAAATTTAAATAGAAATTGAATACACATTTTTCTTTCTAAGATTTCTAAGATATATCTGTATAATCATTGAAAAAAAATTAATTTTTTTTTTTTTTTTTTTTGAAATTTCCAGCAATTAATTCAGCTTGAACTGGAATTACTTACATGCATTAATTTGCATGAATGTGGCCAAAACTTTCTGTGAAATCAGTATAAATGAATATAGTATGAACAGTTAATATATATATATATATATATATATACTGTATAATATATATATATATATTTGGAATAACCCATCCTTTCTCACAGAATAATTTATTAAAATAAAATAAAAATGCATGGGTGCCAATATTTTAAACCACCAACTCTAACAATGTTTTTTGCTACCTTGTAAGCACTCTTTTTTTTAAGAAGTGCAAATCTAGGTGAATTGTTCAGTAATGAGTTTTAAGGTCTTCATGTGCACAGCCAGGTCTACACTAGAAAATAAAAGTGTTGTTTTAAACACAACAACTTCTTTCAATGCTGTCAATCTGTCTTTTCTCCACATTCTCACCCCAGGCCAGCAGTCGGTTTCAAGCGTGTTAATGAGTCATATTAGAGTAAGAACGTAACCAAATGTCAGAGAGAGCTTAAGGGGAGACTAATAAAAAAGATAATAAACTGTATCCAGGAGTTCGTTCTGCTGTCACAGCCTGAGCAATGGTGCGGAGTTTATTATAAGACCGACACAAAGTTTCGTTCCCCTAATCAGGCAGAACGACCTAGTTCGAGTCACCCTGAATACATCTTCATCAAAAACCAAATGCGAAATTGAATCTCCCACACATATCAACAGCTAGCTTCAGACCAGGATGCAAAGTCACAGACAGAAAATGAGAGTGCTGGAGTCATTATGTGTGTGACCTGGAAGAATCTGTCGTGATCTGAAGCTACGGCCTGTCTGGCAGAGAGCACAGGACGAATGGAGGTCGAGAGCAGGATGGTCCAATAACTCAAGGACTTTTATAGTGCAGGATAAGATAAAAAAAAAAATGTTCAAAAAAGCCAGCGTATGGAATTGGTCCTCAAGCGGATGGGGACTTTAAACACAAACACAAAGAATTTCTCTGAGCAGTTCATGTGATTTCTGAATCAGGAGAATCAATACTATTCAAATGTTTGGGGTCATTAAGATTTTATTTTGTTTGTTTTATTCATCAAGGATGCATTAAATTGATAAAAATTGACAGATTACATTGCTACAAAAAAAGTTTAGTTCAATTAAATAATTTTCTTTTGAACTTTCTATTCATCAAAGATTCCAAAAACGAAAACATATAAATGGTTTCCACAAAAATAGTAAGTAGTACAACTGTTTTCATCACTGATAACAATAATAAATGTTTCTTTAGCATCAAATCAGCATATCAGAATAATTTCTGAAGGATAATGTGAATTTACTTGTTTTACTGTATTTTAAATTAAAAAAAAATAAAAAAAAATGCAGCATTAGTGTAGTCTGCAGCAATGTTTCAGAGATTTTGAGACTTTTCAATGAGATAAAATGTCAGTTCAGGCTGATTTAATCATATTTTAGTAAGACCAGTTTTTCTCTGAATGTATTGTCACACCTAGCTGTGCATTTACAGATAAATAAGGATAAATGTACACAGATAGCCTCAAAGGATAACCCTTTCTGAACTAATAAAAAAATTTAAAAAATTTTTTTTTAACACATTTTGAAATGTAATTTATTGTGATGGCAAAACTGAATTTCCGCATGATCCTTTAGAAATCATTTTAATATGCTGATTTTGTGCTCAAGAAACATTTATTATTATTACACTTTAAAAAATGCTGGGTTGTTTTAACCCAATTTTGGGTCAAATATGGACAAACTCAAAAATTGGGTTAAAAATTCAACTTAAAAATGTAACCCAATGGCAGGGTTTGTCCATATTTGACGCCAAAATTGGGTTAAAACAACCCAGCATTTTTTAGAGTGTATCAATGTTAAAAACACGAAAACAAATTTTTTTATATAATTATATGATGAATAGAAAGTTCAAATGAAAAGCAGCTATTGTAGCATTAATGACACAAAAAGACTTACTGACCTAAAATATTTGATAGTGTAAAAACAAAAAAACCTGGATGCAGGCTTCACATGTGTATACTTATTGTCTTGTATGTCTTATTTTATCCATGAGGAATGGGTTGCGAAAAAGGTTACTATTATTACTAATTCTGACACACAGAACAAGTGACAAAATGCACTCAGAATTAGAAGGTTTTAATATAATATTCAACTCCCACTATGAGAACTGAACCTTTTAAAGTTCCCACAACCAAAAAGTAACTGTTGGAAAACATTTTCGAACACACATTTGCTAACAGTGAGTTGGGGGGCAAGAGAAAGCTGTGTGGTGTAATGTCAGGTTGCATGGATCAGCATTTAAGACTGACCTATCCACACATGGGAAGTGCCATGTTTGCACTGTTATGGGATAGCTGAGATGCCCAGCTGTCTGTCCATCTCTTCACCCTTGTGACTTCTTCTTAGATAAAGACCCGAGGCCAGCTGTACACTGCCCATCACTGTCTCTCATATCACCAATCACACACACACACAAACACTAACATGCTCTTCTGCTGTGTAACGGTCATCTGGTTCTAGTGATGGCGGGTTACACATTACAAGTGTCCGTCCCACCCCACATGAATAAACAACAAACAAAGCCCTTGCCTAACGAGCTCATTTGCATGTTCCCTAAATCCCAGCCAAATTGAGCAGACTGCATATTATTTTCCCATGGCTGCTGAATCCTCATGAATCCTTATGCTCTACAGAGTCGAGTTTGGACCAGGGACGCACACACACAGACGCCTTCTGTCACATGCACGTGCCTCACACAGGCTGCTTTTGTCCCTGCTCCTGTCAATCACTCAAGCTTCCGCTTAAAACACGGATATCAGACCGGCAGTTGTCTCGGTTTGACCCCCTACTTTTGCTCAGCTAGCCGGTCCTGACCTTTGACCCCTGCTCTGCGAACAGAACCCTTGCACAGACACCTCTTTATACAGCGATCATCAAAAAAAGGTGAACCGAATCGTCTCGTAAAACCACACATAAGGATGTCTTCCTATTTGAACAGCAAAAGAATCAGAATTAAAAGCTCGTATTTGATTGTGTTCATACACTCCATTTTTCAAAGGTTAAGATGTTGAGAACATAAATGGATTTTCTTGATTGAATCAATGTTCTCATGCACTTTCTCTCTTTTATGTTGGCAATTCAAGTCTGAGATCCATCTGTAACACTCCTGCAGTCTTTCTGAATAAATGTTATTCCCTATATACAGTCGTTTCAATGATGCAGATATGGCCTTTACCTTTTACACTTTGTACCGCTTCGGCTGTTATTTTGTTTGAATAACAAACACAGATTTTGCAGTTTTATTATCTAGCTCAGAAGCTTTCAAACTTGGGTCTAGAGAGTTCTAGGAGAAAACTTGGGAGGGAAAAAGAATGTATTTTAAGAATCAGAGTCAACTGTAAAAAAAACAAAACAAAAAAAAACATTTCTTTTGCTTTATACATCTAACTTTTACTGTATGTATATATATGAAGAGTTCAGATGCAAAAGCCTCTAAGTGCCATTTGAAATTTTTTTCTAGAATGATGATTTTTATCAAGCTTGTGTATTTAAGTTCAGTGATTTCACTTAAATGGCAATGATAATTACCTATTAATTGTTATTTAAGTGAAATTACTGAACTTAAATATACAAGTTTGATAAAAATCATCATTAAAGAAGAAAATTTCAAATGGCATTTAGAGGCTTTTGCATCTGAACTCTTCATATATATATATATTAGGGGTGTAACGGTTCACAAAATTCACGGTTCGGTACGATACACTTGTGTCCCAGTTCGGTACGTTTTGATACAGCAAAAATAAAGAAATGCCAGAGAAATTTCCTTGATTTAATTTTTTCATTATATTTGTACTAAAACTAACATCATAAAGTATGATATTTTTTTACTTTGAGCAATGATGGAGCTATACTTGACTTTTCTTAAGAGCATATAAACAAAACAGCTCCTTGGACAAAATTAAATGTAATATTGTAGTAGCTATAAACAAGGTTTATTTTAGTTCAGTTATTAACATTTAAGGGCAGCGATTGTATTCAAAATGTCAAAATAAAACGACGTGATGTTACTTGAAAGCATTATAGCCTACTATTCCTGCCAAACTGACAAGGTTACAGTTAACGTTAGTGTTACTGTTACTACAGTAAACCCATGGTAAATGTTGCTGATCTGTGGACAGTGGATAGTTCATTCATGGCACAATGTCTCTTCCTGGTTTCCACGTCAGCGCTGTTTGATCCATTAATAACGGAGAAATGTGAATGTTTCTCACTAGATCTCGCAGTGATGTTATTACTTCAGTGGCGAATTCAAATGTTTTCTTTCTGTTTTCGCTTTGTAGTAACAGCTCGCGCTGCATTGGTCCAAACTAATAAACGGTCCGTCATCCACACAATAACGAGTAGCTCAGTTTCGTTCCGCTTACTGACAGAATTAAAATTTTGGGGTGAACTAACCCTTAATTCACATTCGCTTAAAATGAAAACCGATATCAACACGAATGTCTATTTAAAAAAGTAACAACTCAATTTATTTTATTGCATGCTTGTTTAAGAGCTGAGAAAACATCTCACACTCCTTGAACTGAGCTGGTGTTTTAGTTTATTATAGAAACAGATTTGTTTAGTGTACATTTTACAGTTAGTATTCACAGTGGTGTTCCTCTGGGTTAGCATAGCTGCAAGCATCATTAGTCAAATCAGATTCAAATGCATCTACCAATAAGAGAGGGATGTTTTTTGTATTTAAACACAAGAGATGAACACACTCACCATTCTACTTACACATGCATACACATAAGGACAAACAAGACTCAAAGGACCTGGAAATAGGTGTGCTATCTGTTGCTTTGCGACTACCGCACTGCTACGAAAAGTGAATACAGATGTGACATTTAAATACTATATCATCTTCAAAGTTAAATATTGAAGAGCGGATTAAAGCTGACATTACCTTAATTCATCAATGTCACTCATAAAACAAGGGCACACTTCATTTGACAGGCCCGGTCACCTGGCTTAAAATGAAAACCGATATCAAACAGCTACCTTTCTCAAATTTCAACATAGCGACAAACGCTAATGGTTCTAACAGCACTGGAAGGTAGAAATTATTGGATAGCGTGTCTGCTTCCCAGAAGACTTTGCTCAAAAATCACCAAAAGTAATCATGCTAGCTGAGATCTAATCTATTTATCAGACAGTATGAGTGGTGAATACAGATTATGCTAACAAAAAAACACAATATTATGAAGTTCGTATTAAGGGGCAGTTGTAATCATTCCGGCTGCATTTAAATGAAAAGGTTGAGAAACAAATTAAGATAAAAACCTTTAATTAACGTGTTATTCTCGTTTCCCCTCCGAACCCCAGAGGTTTAAAGCAACAGTCGCTAAGAGCGAGGAATTCTGGCAATGCTCAATACTCCTGGCACAGTTATACATAACTCATTAATACACAAACAATATCCCACCACACAAATACGCACACACAACCTCCTGTCGTATTGCTTTGCTGCGGGGCAATTTGGTAATCAGTCCTCAGAGGGTTTGGAGACAAAGGAACTCGCTATGCACACACAGATATCAGCGTCAAACATACACAGAGAGACGCGCAGGAGGTGAGCGTTAAGAATAAAAACACCTGAGTCAACCCATAACCAAGTAAAACCTGTTTTCCTCCATAAGTCTTAATGATCAACCAGAGAAAAGGGGGGTGTGGTGTGTGTGCGTGTGTGTTAGGGGTATAGAGACAAGGGAGAGAGAGATAACTGCAAAAATACCCTCCTTCCTCTGGTGCAGCACACCTAACAAACTGAGCTGCTGCAGTTATATTTAGGAGCTTAACAAGACAGATGGGACTGATTGGATCTCTGGAGCCTTTGAGGAGAGCAGAAGCTCATGTCCGTTGGGCTTCCAGCAAACAGTCTTAAAATGCCCAGTTAATATTTATTTGCATACTTGGCACTAATCGGACAGGCTGCAAATGATAAAGTATGCCTCTCTCGCTAATTGTGGCGCATCAGTCACCATTGTTTTTCATTAAAGTCCAGTGCAAACACCAGATCTGATGTGTGTGATTTTTGGAGATGAAGAGAAGGGATGGTCGGGCTGGAAAGTCTGTGGCGGTTGGGAGGAAGCGAGCGTTGCTGCGGGAGACGGCTTCAGACCAAAACAAGCTTTGCGTTCCTGCCAGCTCGGACTGCAGACCCCTGCATTGTTAGCAAACATTTTTGACTCTCTTGCCTATGGAACAAATTAGCTTCATTTGTTCACTTCTCCACTGTGGCCTCTTGACTCTGCATGTGATTTTCATTTACAAGCTGTTTTTTCTTTACCTGGGAGCATTAAAGTAAAGAATATAAACAAAAGTTGGCCTTGTTATTAAGCATTAATCTTACTGAGGTCTATTATTCAAGTACATTTTGTGCCAACCAAAAGAGTAAGGCCGTGTCCACCAAAGCATTATTAGCCAGCTAAAAACGCCAGACGCTCTGCTGAAGATGCCGTGCTTTGAGAGCGTTTTTTTTCCGTTGAGAGGTTTTGTTGCTATGATACAGAATATCTGCAGCACGGTTTACTTGTAGCTGATTTCGCAGATAATTTGTTTCATACTAAAAATTTATTTTTGACCCATTTTGTTCGGTTAGCTGTTGGTTGATGTCGTTGTACAGAAAGAATGTTGTAACAGTTGGTCAGTGTGGTTTAGTCCCGCCCCTCCTCCACTCTGATTGGACGGCTGGGTAAAAAGTGACAGTGATGAGCGCTGTGTTTTATCCAAAGTTTTTCAACTCTAGGTGACCAGTAAAAAACGCTGGGCGCTCGGCGCTTCAGCGTGAAAAAAAAACGCTCAGTGCCTCGTTACACTCATGGCGTTTAAAAAACGTAGCGCTTCCATTGAAAACAATTATAAAACAAACGCCAGGTGCGTGGAAAAAATGCTTTGGTGGACACACGGCCTAAGGGGGCATGAGAGACTTCCCTAGTTGTCAAATCTTAAACATCAACTCATCAAGCCTAAATGCAATCAGTTCATGGGTTTCTGCAGGTCTCTTCAAATTAAATGTAATGCCTTTTTAATGCCATAAAAAAAATAATGATGTACACGATCCATACCTAACCATTATATATATATATATATATATATATATATTTTTTTTTTTTTTTTTTTTTTTTTTTTAATGGAACACATAGGCGTAATTTGCGGGTGTGACATGTCCCCACCACTTTTTGCCAGGGTCAATTCTGTCCCCACCATTTTTGAAACATCTTGCGGCACGGATGTACCAATACAAATGAATAAAACATCTCCAGTTAACTCTAGTAGAGCAACTAGCAACATTTTTAATGCCTGTAGGAATCAATGTTTTTAATGCCATTTAAGGCCTTAATTTTCGCAAAATCCATTTATGGATTTTTAATGTTTTTTAATACCCTGCTGAAACCCATATTAAGCGAACATCTCTTTAGAAAATCTGGACAAAAAACGCTCAATACATATGCATTAGTTTTACGATCTCTTCACGAACTTTTTGAAGTTTCAAAGTTGCATAGCTGTCAACAGAGTGACTGAAAGCTATCATATTTCATCAAAAATATCTTCATTTGTGTTCTGAAGATGAACAAAAGTCTTACGGGTTTGGAATGAGATGAACAGTGAGAAATTAATGACATTTTTTTTTATTTTTTGGAAGAACTATTGCTTTAAAGAAGTTTCTAACTCTCTACCAATGTTGAATTTATTTGATCAAAACAGCAAAAATAGTAACATTGAGATATATTATTACAATTTCAAAGAACTGTTTTATATTTATTTTAAAATTGAATATAACTGTGACGTTATTGTGAAAACTGTAATTCCTTGATGATTAGAAAGTTCATAAGAATATATTTATTTGAAACAGAATTTTTAACCTAAATGTGTTTTATTGTGATTTTTGATCAATTTAACCCATCCTTGCTGAATAAAAGTTCAGAATTTTTCAGAAAAAATGACTACACAAAAATGGTTTGTTAAATTGAGTTTTCATACTTCGAAGTTGCTTTGAACAAAACATCTAATCTAATAATTTTTGTAGTTCCTAAACAGAGCATGAAAAAAAATCTAATATAAAGAATATAATCACTATATTATATTCCGGTCCCCTTATGCCTCATAATCCATCATCAATATTAATCTATTTTTCACCAGGTGAAAATCGCCCAGCCTAAAAAGTTTTGTCCTGAAGTTGACAGCTCTGTATTCTCAGGGTGTTCAGATATTCTTACCGCAAAAGACAAAAAAAAAAAAAAAAAAAAAAAAAGATATTGGCTTTTGGCTTTTTTTTCCAACACAGTCATTTTCTCAATGGCTGTAATCAAAGCCAATACATCTATCAGGCTTCAATGAAAGTGTATGCGAATGCATTTTCTCTCATACACACACTCTGTAGCTCCTGTCCAGCAAGTCACTTTGTGGAGACAGTTGTGAGATACCTGCAGAGCGCTGTAAAAGGAACCCGGCGAATTGCTCGGCACTGTCACAAGAAGCATCTCCCGTTCGCTTTGCATTCTGCACCTGGCCTCAGCAGAGAGCTCGCGATTAAGGGGATCATTTGCAGGCGGGGTGCTCAGAGAAAATAGCACAGCCAGTGTGTTTGTGCATGTGTGTATTGCTTCTGAGTGGGCAGATTACAAAGACAGACCGGTGCACACTAGCTTGTTGTCTGTCCCTATGGTGCATTGTCCCTGCCCTCTTTCCAATCTTCATCCCCCTTAAACACACCACGGCCGTAGCCACTCACTCTCCCGAGAGGGAGTCCTATTGATCAGGCAGGCATCTCCATAATTAAGCCTGAGACCAGAGCAGAGAAAAGCAGGAACAAGGGGGAAGGGAGACAAAGAGTGTGAAGAAAAATAGTGGAGGAAGAAAAAAGACCAGGCGCACTTGTTGTTCAGAGAAGAATGGAGGTGGAGAGAGGAGAGAATCATTCTGACAGAAAGAAACGAGAGAAGTGTTCAGTAAAAACATGAAACGCATCATCGAGGGAGCTTCGACAAAACCTACTGGAAACTTTACTATTTGATTCCGATCGTCTTCTGTGTTTTAAATGCTCCTGGGATTCAATTAAGAGGGACAATTATCTCATTCGCTGTTTCTCGGCTCCTCTGTCCCCCTCCAGGCACAGAAAGCGGTGATTCAGGAAAAGACAGAGAGAGAGAGAAAGAGAGATTCTCCTCAGTGTAATCTTCCAGCTTCTTAGATAAACTGCTCTCGCTCACACCCAAAGGGAAAGCAGTCGCTACAATGCATCCCAAATGACCGTTTATAATGCAAAAGCAACTGTGCCGGAGAGACAATCAAACTGTGCTTAACACCGCTATATCAAAAACAAGTCGAGTCAATTCTTCTTATATCAGACTAGTAGGAAGAAAGTCAAACAAGGAAATATAATTCCTCCCACACAATAATGAGTCTTAGTTAGAGAACAAGGCTCTGAGGGGTAGAAAGCAGCAGTCCATTTAATGCTAATTGCTAAAGCTAATAATGCGGTGAACATCGCTATTACTTTTTTTTTTACTTTACAAAGCTTCAAACTGAACATCAAATAGACAATTGATATAACCAACCACCCCCCTGAAACTGCTGAAAATGCTTACCATTTTCGGTAACACTTTACTTGAAGGGGTGTGCATAAAACTGGCATGGCACCTTCATAACCATGACATGGCATATGTCATGAATATGAAGTAGGGTTTATGTATGTTTGTGACAACTGTCATTAAGTGTCTTTCGCTCAATAATGACATTTTTAATGCAAATATGACATTGTTTGAGATGTCTTTGTTATAACATCTTGACATAAACCATAACATCATAACCTGTCAGTGTCTTTGTAATGACAACTTGACATAAAGTTAAGTTAAACTGTCATGTGGTTGGCTTTGACGTTGGCTGTCATGAGGCATTATAACTGTGAATATTTTTAACTACAGTTACATAACTACAGTTGTACACATTGAGTTTGTCATTAAAAAGTTATAATGGGTTTTTTGTTATTTGTTTTTGTTTTTAATTTTCTGTTTTTTTAGTTTTCCATTTAGTTTTTTATATATATTTAAATTGTATTATTATGTAAAAGAGATCTAACTTTTTAATGTATGAAATTGTTGCATTTTCAGTATAGTTAAAATGTAATAATCAGTCAAATAATGATTCATAAGCTAAAAATAATGATTCATTTTTATGATAGACTTATGACTAATAGTTTATGACTGCAAGTCTGGCTCTGGGACAAGGGTAACAATAAACTGTATATAAAAAGTGTAGTAAAAATAAATTAAGGCATAATAAACGTTTTAGCCTTTCTATAACTAAAAGAAAATATTAAACAGCCAACAAAATATATTAAAGTATATAAAATAATACATAAAGCAGTTGATAAACAAGACTACTGTATGTATTGCAAAATTATGAATATGATATTTTCACTGTCACAATGGTTTCAAAGGGAATGTACAGTGTGAAAATCTGGTGTGTGTAGGATAAGACCTGTCAAACACATTAATTTAAGCACGAGTATGTATGTGTGTGTTTGCGTTTCACCCCGACACACACACCAACGCATCAGAACTGTCTCTCCTGATCACTGATTGCTCCTGATGCTAATTTGATGTGCCGCGGCTCATCAAACCACGCTGCCCCACTTTCAACCATCCTGCAATGCTAAACAAACCCTAACGCAAGCCGCAAAAAGCAAAAGTAAACATCAGAGAGCGGCTTCCTCCCCTGAGCAGCGTTCTCCAGGCACACTGCCACCCCGCCCGGGCACACCGCCTGCCAGCACAGCTAACCGTCTGAAACAGGCCTGAAACCTGCTAACTACTGCTGAGATGAGGAAGAAAATGAAGACTAAAGTTAGCTGTCAAAGTTAGCAATATCTTATCCGTAAATGCAACAGACAGTTTGCTCAGTGCTGCTGAACTACTACACGGCTAACTGCTATGCTAACAAGGGAAGTGTTGCTAACAGCTAGAAGTAAATAAAGAAAAGGCTGTGTGGAATACAACTGAATTGTTCTGTTCTGTCAGCGTAAAGATGCACTCTTTAGATCAAGCAAGCTGCTTTTAACATATGAAATGGTGTTTTTGAAATTTCCTACTGAAACAGAAAGTTTAGCTAAGACATTAATAGCAAATAGGCTTTACGTTTCTATTAGGGAGCCTGATTAGCTTGCTATTGATAGTCTGTTGCAGGTGGTAATAGTTGGAGAGGCATTCTCATCATTAAAAGCATTTGACAAACAAATGCTATACATCCCAAGTTCAAGATGAATTGTCAATACTTTGGGCTACTTTTGGTCCCACAAGATGAAGACTGAAAATTTAAAATGCATATATTTTAAGAGGAAATAGAGGAAACGAACAGTATTTATATGGTTTTTACCTTTTGTAACCACAGCTACAAAGCGTCCACCTCAGATCACTTGGACGTGGCTGTGATTAAAAGAGGTAAAAATGATATAAATACTGTTCGTTTTCTCACACAAACCGCTCGTTTCGTGTCTTAGGCCATCAATGTGAACTTATATTTACGAGTCATTAAATCATGTTTAATTTGGACTTCTCTGTGCATGCTCTTAGAGGTGGTGACCATAGACCTGCATTACATGACTGACAGACAAGAATGGTTTGACCTAAAAGAGACATATTTTTTTGTAAATATTGGGTTATTACATGCATGCACCGAATTTCGTACACGTATGTGAAACGTAGCGGGAGACGTCAGTGTTGGGAAAGTTCACTTTCTACGTGAACTAGCTGAAAGTTCAGTTCACACATTTTAAAATGAACTAGTTCAGTTCATAGTTCATACTTCAAAAATACTTCATTCATAGTTCTTTTTTTCAGATCTTTTTTTTTTATTGCCACAGCCCATATACAACCACAGACAACAATTATTTTATCGATGGGCAGTTTGCGCAGAAATGTACGATTTTTCCCGACCTCGTTATAAAATCTGTTTAAATGATCATACGACGCCTCCTCACGTGCTGCTTTGTCGACGGCGGACGCGGTGCGACACTGGTGGCTTGTGTTGCCAGATTTGTGGTTTTTCGCTATACATATTAAGGCCTGTTTACGTGCGTTTTAGCCGGGTTTTCGTCTGGAAGGCTCTATAGAAATCTGGCACCCGATTGTACGAAGTTAAACCGAGAGAGCGTGCGTTTACAGACACCAGACTGAACGCGTTCACAGTAACGTTCAGTACGTTCAGTTCGCGTTAGCCCAAAATATGAACGAGTTCATGAACTAGCACAACACTGGATGACGCTATGGAGCCATTTTGCCCTGTCCAATTCTGAAACGCATATCAGATGTAAATTTTCTTGAGTTTTCGTGGCTGTTTAGGCCCTCAAACATGCGATTCATCTTGGAGAAGAAGAAGAAGAAGAATAAACAGAGCAATTCCAAGAGGGTTCTTTCACCATCGGTGCTCAGGCCCTAAACAGAAACACGGCAAACACACAAAACAAACCTACTAGGTCAGCGTGTGCTCAATAAAATGTGTTTTAGTCAATAATATACTTATACACAATAAAATAAAACAATATAAAAAAAAATACCTTTCACTAAAATCTTTTACTTGGAGTAAAACTGTTACATCCAGTCTTCTTGTACAAGAGTCCAATCGAATGAATTCAAACCTAGACTGAAATCCACAAAAGAACTCTATAAAACTAGAAAAACAACTATAATTGAATGCACTTTCGCACAGCGCTGTAGACGGACAGTGCATAGCAGTCGAATGTTTACCTTGTAGCGGCATTGTGTAAACAGAATGAGAACAAACAGCTGATGTACTTTGGAGAGATAGAGGGGCTCGCGGCTTACATCACTTGCTCATATGGATTTTGTGTCTTAAATTGCGGGTGACCTTAGGTCTCCAAACGGCTGGAGTTCATCTTTCAGTACACAACTAGAGGTAAAATAGAGGAGAAAAGGAGGAGGAGGAGGGGGAGAGATGCAATTCTGACAGGGGAATATGAGAGAGGGAGATCGAGGGGGAAGGGAGAGAGGAAGACAATGCGAGTAAGAGAGAAATGATAGACGAAGGGTTCAACAAATGTCAGTGGACCTGTGGCTTCGCAGCGCCCCGAGAACCCAAGTACTACACAAGCACGCATACATGTGGCAACACTCATGAAACATTAATAATCTCTATTGATCACATCTGTCCTTTACAGGGTGAATGTGACACACATGCTCTCGCATACACAAACACTTACAGATGCACCACATGGGACTTCATCCAAAGCTATCGGGTTAAATAAAAGGAGAAAACGCCTTCATGTTGATTTCTTCTAAAATATCCGCAGCCTCCTCTCTTTCTTCAATATTGCATCTTGAAGCCTCAGAACGGAGGTGTCAAAGAGTCACACATTTCATTTATCGTGGGACAAGGGGAAAACTCTTCAACATCTATTGCTTTCACTATCTCCCCATTTCCCACAATAAAATGCGGCGCAGGCGACCGCACAAGGTCATGGGCATAGAGAGAATTAATATTTCAGTCTTTATGGGTTTCCTCCTCTCGCCACTCCTTGGGACAGAATCTATTTCCAGGGAGATAGAGAAGAATAAGAGATTGGAGAGAGCGGACAGCACGGAATGTGCATGAAGAAAGACCTCAATCACCAACTTATTTGAAATTGCAGGAGTTGAATTGTAAGAAAAATTGACTTGTATGAAAACATTTGGTTGTGGAAGAACAATCAAAGTTTGTGAGATCTTGTTTATATTTAAAAGTTGCATGCAGGAGGGAATGTAGAGGTTTTCTCAGGCAATACATCTTAAATAAAAATTTTATTTTACAAAAAAATCCCATTTAGGATCTAATATACAGCCGTCGCCAGGTTTTGGCATCGTTTTGATTTGAACGATTCTGATTCCGATTCCGATTCTGATACTTCCTTTCGATTTCGGTTCTATTCGATTCTCGATTCCGATTCTTTGAGGGGTGGAGTCAAACATGTCACAGGCTCATTTCACAGAGGAACATTTTGTTTTGATTCAATGAGTTTTAGTTTTGCATCTAAATATTTAACGCAATTACGCAGTATCTGTTAAGTCCTGCCTGCCTATTACACACAGAAAAGACACGCGTCAGTATCGATTTCACATTCGGGCTTGAAAAAAAAACACACAAATTATGTCAAAATGTCTTTTGTGTGTACAGCTTATGAACGCTCAACAGCTGTCCGAATTCGCTCACTCGTTTTCATTCACTCATTTACTTAGTGAACAGTTGCCTATAAGTGGACTAACGGGCCTAATTTAGTGAATGAGGGGTTTAGAGGGTGATTTCAGATTCATCCAATGAAAAATAGAGGACACTGCCAACGCGGTGACAGACAGGGCCGAGCGGGTAATATTTAATATGAAATAAAGTCTCAACTTTAAAATTTGGTCAAAGAAAATTAAAGTCCCCGTGAAATCAAAATTGAACCTATTTACTTTGTTAGCGCATATTACTACTCTTGTGGTGAACAATTAATCCGTGCAAGTGAATATATATTAAAAAAATGTTTTACCTTAGTAATTTTAATCAAAATCTGAAAAGTTACTACCGGTCTGGAACGGTTTCTTTTTCTGATGACGTAGGTTTCACAGCTTGGGTGGGGAAACGCTTAACCACTCCCCTCAAACCGTTAGTTTGCAATGAGCGAGAGATGGAGAGGAGGAGCAATAGAGTAAAACCCCGCCCTCTGTTCAATATTCCGTTTCACTTGGAAATACGTCACAGCACTGGAGATAAATCGTTTGCAACTTCCGGTTCACGGGGACTTTAAACAACAGGCCTACCGTTTTGCGGCTCTTTGACGTGACGTGAAAGATAGCCTCATTTAAAGCCATGTTCAAATCCACGACGTTAATCTACTAACTCTCATGACTGCTTAATTGGACACAAATAGTGGATTTATATTGGTAAGCATGTCAATCAAACTCCCTGCTATGTATGAATTTATGCTAATTTAAAAGTGAAGTGCACACCAGCTTTTTATGAGCGATATAGAAAAAAAAGTTTCGTTTTCAAATTAGCGGCAATGCAGGGCACAGTAACAACAGAGCTGCTCCGCAAGACCGCACCATTGTGCATGCCCGTGCAAACGTGCGCACTTCCAGAAATCCGGTGGCCACTATGGACCAAAACTTGCGCATTTGGAACCGATGATCAGAATCGAAAACAAATTTTCTAAACGATTCCAATGGCATCATTATTTTTTTAAACGGTCCCAAGTTGGAACCGGTTCTCAATGCCCAACTCTTGTCGCCAGCCCCCTCAAATTGTGAAAGAATGGTTGGGAGGGAGCAGGAAGAATCATTTTCACATTAATTGGCACCTCTGAGTTCAGATCTTTAAATTCATTGAAAGTCTTTGGGATGTGCCAGAGGAGACTTTACAGAGTGCTGGACTCTTACATTGTCCAGAAATTGATGCACCTCTTGATGGAAATAAATATAGCTTTATATAACTACAGTATCACTTTTTGCCTTATTTTGCATCTTGGTTTTGTATTTTGTGTTGAGATCTTTCCGCTGTTCTCTTGTCATACTTGGCTCCTGAATTGAATTAACTTTAGCTTTTGCATATCAATTTGGCCATCTGAATATAACTGCTGGTAGAGTCACATTTGACACACTGGCAAATTATAACCTCACACGAGTGAAATGAACTACCATAAGCGCTGAAGGGAGCAATAAACCCACTCACTGCAAACATGCTACAGTTATGTCAAAAGCGACCTTTAGGATGACAGCCCACCCAGCAACAACAGTCTGCATTTCCATACCCGGATTTAACAAGTTGATTAGATCGGGTTAATTGGACTCATCTGCCTCGTATCCATAGACATCATGTTCCTCGCAAATTGCAGCACTCACGTCAAACTAATCTAGCTAAATTCACTCTGCGGCGACGCGAGGATAAAAGGAACGACTGTCGAGCATCTCGTTAGCTTTCAGAAATTCATCTAGCAATCTTTGAATGGTAACTCATCCACACAAGTGTGCGCAGAGCTACACAAGGAAGGAAACGCATCCGTAATTTGTTTTGGAGCATGGACAGGATGTAGTACACAGATGAATGGAGTCTGCAATGTAATATTTAGGCCAAATGCGATGGGTCTGGCCCAGCAGGAGTGGTACCGCAGGCACCGAGTGTACAGATAATGGACAAACACCATTACAGCGCTTTCCACTCGGAGAACTCAGCAGGTTATAATTCATCTACATGCTCTCACCGAGTTCTAGATGGTGACCCTCACATACGCACACAAACATGCCATGTGTGTCATCACTAAGGTAATGTCTACAAGTGCTCTGTGTTTGCTGAGTGGTCAGAGGCGGTAGGCCACAGCGTGAGCGGTGTATACACACACACAAACACACACACACGCACTCTGCTCTACTAAAGATGACTGGGCAACAAGGAAAAATGTTCATTCTTTCGACTTGACTGGATTCACCTCTGACTGGCCCATCGAAGGGGAGGCGAATGAGATGAGGAAAGAAAAGAGCAGAGGAGAGCAGGGGTCCAAGTCTCACTGCTGGGGAAGGGTTTTAGAGACTCAAGGGGCTTCATAGCCGGAGAGATCGACATGTCAGGAGCTCTCTTTCTCACACACACACAATACAACATGCCTGTGCCCCTGCAGGTACATCTGTAATGTCTTCACCTTACTGTGCTTTGTGTAGACATTGTCTGTTGCAGCATGCTACAGGGATAGACTCTCAAAAAGAGCCAGAGATTTATTATCTAGCTCAAAAACCTTTCAAACTAGGGTCTAGAGAGTTCTAGGAGAAAACTTTGAGGGAAAAAAAGAGTGTGTTTTTAGGACTATCAGAGTCAACAGTTGTTGCAAAAAAAAAAAAAGATACACTGAAATAAATTAGATTTTACCTGAAAATTTTTTTCTTTTGCTTTATACATCTAACTTTTATATAATAGTGTATAGAAAAATAAAAACGAAAATGAAAAAAGAAAAATATAGAAAAATAAAAGTGTAGGTCTATTCTGGTTGTGTCTCTATCATAGTTTTTTTTTTTTTTTGTCTTATTGGCTTGTAATACGTTTATTTGTGATTTTATCACTGAAATGAGACAGATAGACATAGACAGATAGATAGATAGATAGATAGATAGATAGATAGATAGATAGATAGATAGATAGATAGATAGATAGATAGATAGATAGATAGATAGATAGATAGATAGATAGATAGATAGATAGATAGATAGATAGATAGATAGATAGATAGATAGATGCATCATCTGTCTATCTTTCCCCGTGGAGGAGCACACGGGTACATTTGCTTGTTTTGTCTACACTAACCCTTTAACAGTGCCCATTTGGTTTTATGGTGAGACAACAAAGAGATGGTGTGCCATGAGGCAGGATGAGGCTTGGGTGGCCTTTGTATACGCTGAGAAGCAAGCAATTATTTACATGAGCAATTTCAGCTATAATTTAAACTTTCAGCATTGGACAACAACAGAATTTTTCAAGTAAATAAAATGGGTGTTATTATTTTGCCATATCTGCCCATTTACTGCAAAATGTAAAAATGTCTTAAAAATGGGCACAATACTACATTTCTGCCTAGCCAGTGTTGCACATTTTTACTGTTTTTGTTTTAGTCATAATTTAATGCAATATTCCAAATAAACGTGGTCAATGCAGTAATGTTTGTAATTTCGTTGATGCGATTAAGTGTGCATCTTGCTGTTTGTTTTTTACAGAACTGGCAGGCTCTGACAGGAAATAGCTAACATACAGACTGCTCAGCTTCTATTATGTAGGAGGAGGTAGTGACAGAATCACGCTGTCAATGCAGCACTGTAACAATGTTTTATGGTTCTTTGTTATCTGCAATGGCTTCCAGGAATCAAAAGCACCACACTTGCCTTCGCCTAAATCAAGGATGCAGCTCAGGGCTAAGGGTGCCTTGTGGCACTGCCGAGGTTGTTGTCTTTTGTCCAACCGCTCCTCGCTAATAATAATATAGCAACCGTGCAGGAGCGGCGAGGATACATCCTAATTTACGGATGCTGATTAGCTGTCAGCAGAGGAAGGGAGAGAAATGACCACCCCCTCTGCGCTCTAGGAACGGCAGGTACAAAGACTTTAACCCTCACACCTCTCCTCCACACCTCCTCCTCCTCCTCCTCTCTGCTTCTGGCGGTCTCTCAAGGCCCCAGTAATTTATGAGCCCAGCGTGAGGTGCCTGTATGGCTCACCTGTAGGTCAGAGCCATTCAGTAGCATGCAGAGAGATAAGCAACAGATGATAAGCATGCAGAGAGCTTTCTCGCAGCTTGACCACACAGTTCCCTGCGGTCCGTGCTGCATACAAACACATATACACACTTACAGAGGCATGCTTGCTCTACTCTATAGGGGCCAGAAATGTCTGCATTCACACTGTTTGAGCATGCTAACATAGCTAGGGCCAGATGGATTCTGCACACATTTTTTGCTGATCTTGAGGGGAAAAAAAGAGGGAAAGCCTGAAACCTGAATTTGGCTATATATATATATATATATATATATATATATATATATACTGAATTAAAATTTCTATATTTGTGTACAAACTGTATAATAAATCACATAATCCTAAAATTACCCAGCATAGAAAACAGAAAAAACATGATTTATACACACGGGATGATTTATAAGCTGTTTTCCTCACGGGGACCAAAACAATATCCCCACAAGGACAAGGATTTTAGATGATGCCATTTTTGACATTTTGTATCTACAATGCAGGGTATACCTGAACCACACACATGCACACACACACACACACACACACACACACACACACACAGAAATGACAGTAGTGTCCAAAAGGTATGTCCAGTGGGGATGCAAGTCCTATCAAAAATATGTGACCCTGGACCACAAAACCATGGGTAATTTTTTTATTTATACATCAAATGAAAGCTGAATAAATAAGCTTTTCATTGATGGTTTGTTAGGATAGGACAATATTTGGCCGAGATACGACTCGAATTGAAAATCTGGAATCTGAGGGTGGAACAAAATCAAAACATTGACAAAATCACCTTTAGAGTTGTCCATTCATATTTGCAATTGTGCTGCATTCACTCACACAAATAAATGTTTTATATATTTACGGTAGGAAATGTACGAAATATCTTCATGGAACATGATCTTTATTTAATAGATTTTTAACATAATGATTTTTGACATAATTTTGACCCATACAATGACTTGTGACTGGTTTTGTGGTCCAGGGTCACATATGAGGAAAATAATTTATATATTCCTTTTAATAGTATAAGGGAAGAACAAAACACTTGATTGAGGAATTTATCTAAACAAATTATTAGCAAAAAAAAAAAAAGCTACAGTTTATAATTTATGCAAAAAAGAAAATGATATGCATATAATAAATGCATATAATACTGCAAGAAAACGCATTTAATTATTGACTTCACTGATCAGGATTACTATTACTATATATATATATATATATATATATATATATTGAGAGAGAGAGAGAGCGAGAGAGAGTCCTTCTAAAAGACAGAGGTGACCTTGCAGTACCTGATGATATTCTGTCTTAATTAATGCAGAAGATCTGAGCTCAGTCAAACAGGCCCACTGGGTCCCAGCATGGGGGGGGGGGGGGGGGGGGGGCAGTGAAAGTGTAGAAGAAAGACAGAAAGCTGATTGATTTGGTTAAGAAGAGGAAAAGAAAGCTGATTTCACTATGAACGTGAAGTAGTGATGTGGAAATGTCCAGAATCAATCTCTATTATCAACCACTGCTTGAGCAATTAGCTCACATAAAGCGAGCTGATAAATCGGCTTGCTCTGCTGTAGAAGCGGAAGGGGTTAGTAATTGAGATGAACCACTACGTTCGGCTTCGCTCATTAAACAACCCACAAAGACGTTATTCAGCAGTCATGCAAAGAATTTATCAAAACAATTGAGCCACAAAATGGCTTGAAATAATCTTTTCTCTATGGCAACAGGAATCTCAACAAAATCGAGTCTAAATGTAAAATATGTACAAGATTACCAAATAATGAAATATTTTTAATGACGTACAAAACGTATTTTAATTACTAGTAAAATTACTAGTGCAATGCCCGTGCAAAATCTGTTTTTGTGTGTTTTTAGTAATTGTTGGTTTGGTATGTTTGCTAAGTACTATTACACAGGAGCCAAAACTCTGAGAAAATAATAACGTTAAAGGAGTAGTTCACTTTTAAATAAACTTCTGCTGATAATTTACTCACCCCCACACCCCCTCCAAGATGTCCATGTCTTTCTTTCTTCAGTCGAAAAGAAATTAAGCTTTTTGATGAAAACATTCCAGGATTTTCTCCTATGGACGTCACTGGGAACCAAACGGTTCAAGGTCCAAATAAGAGTTTCAGTGCAGCTTCAAAGGGCTTTAAACGACACCAGACGACGAATGAGGGTCCGATCCAATCGGATAGCTAGATAATTGGATATCTCATGACGTTCTAAACTGCCACCAGGCAGTGAAGCCACCGAAAGTGTTCGAGCGGCCATCTTACGATTCCCTACCAGCAGAGGGCTCCAACGGCCGTTCCCGTTATACAGGGATAGGTAGCTCCGACGGCACTTTTAAGATGACCCGCTGTACATCAACAAGTGTAAAACGATCACAAAAGGATCTTGAAAAACTGCTCTCAGGATGTAACTTGAACTATAAGCCCATATATAGTAATTTATATGCACAATTGTCACTATTTCCGTGTTGTTTAAAAAAACGTATAGTCTACTATGCATTCTTTCACAGACGTATTCAAGTTTAAACCCAATAAACGTATTCATCAATTTATTACTTCTTATAAATTTAATTAAATGTTCATATTTTCTTTTGATTCCTACCTTCACACGCTGACAACTCGCAGGAGCATTTCCACGTAATTTGCCGTTTTGTGGGCGCGATCAGCTCCGGTAGCCGTGTCGCAGCTGTAACGCGCCACAGACGTGTGCAGTGTAAATAAGGGGTAAATAAGAGGTGAACATTAACCAATCCAATTTGTATTATGCATTTCCTGGACATGTTTTTGCTAACTAATCAAATACTTGAACTATCTATCAGTAAAACACAATCAAAAAGAGCTAAATTTTAAGTTCACAATTCACATATTTTTGGTAATCAGGAATAATTTCCGACTTTAAACAAATACCCGTTTAAATGCTTAGGATGTTTGCGTTGTAAGACTGTTCAGGGAGACTTTTAGATTTAAAGACGGTGTCTCGTTATTAGGGGTGTAACGGTACACAAAAATCACGGTTCGGTACGTACCTCGGTTTTAAAGTGACGGTTCGGTACGTTTTCGATACAGCAAAAAGAAAGAAATGCCAGAGAAATTTCCTATTTGTTTAAAGAAAAAATATTTTTAAATAAGTGTGAGTTTTCCTAGATCTTGAAACTTTCAGGTTTATAAATGGGTCATCTTTGAAGGATTAACAAATAATGTTTTGGTCATCACAGTAAAAATAACATTTAAATATATATTTATTTATATAATATTTGAATTTTGAAGTGCTGAAAAAAGATGTGTGAAGTACTTGAAAGCATTTCACCATTCCAGCCAAACTGGTTCCAGTTAGTGTTACTATATTAAATCCATGGTGAATGTTGCTGGTCTGTGGACGAAAGTATTACTAGTTCATTCACGGCACAATGTTTCTCCTGGTTTCCATGACAGCGCTGTTTGATCTAATAGAGATCTACGGTTAATAACGGATAAATGTGAACGCTTCTCACTAGATCTCGCAGCGATGTTATTACCTCAGTGGCGAATTCAAATGTTTTCTTTACCGGATCTCTTAGCGCGGTGTGGTAACAGTGTTGCTTGATCGAGATCGGCTCGCGCTGCACAGATGTTGCTGTTCCGAACTGATAAACGATCCGTGAAGCACATAACGAGGAGCGCAGTTTCGTTCTGCTTTCATTACGCTTGCCATTTGATGTTGCGCAACGTTGTGTTGGCCGCGTCAGCACGAATTTTGCCGGCAGGAAAAATGGTCCAAGCAATCGTTCGGTTTGTATGCGTACCGAACCGGAAGCCTCGAACCGAAACGGTTCAATACGAATACATGTACCGTTACACCCCTACTCGTTATGCAATGTTTCCTTAGTCAAATCATACAATTTCCTATTGATTCAACAGAACGCGTGAGCTCACTAGGGAATCACAATATGGCGGCGCGGTGGCTTCACTGTTTATGATGTCATGACCCAGATAGCAAACTGACATTGAATCAACGTGGAAATATGACATCGAAACAACGTTGATCTGACATTGTTTTGCTCATCGAATTAACGTTGAACCAACGTCAGATGCGTCATTCTTTCAAAACTAACGGAAAATCAACTTGAAATCAACGCGTTGTTTCAACGTTATGAAAGCAAACCAATTTTCGATTTTCATTTAGCTTTGAAGAATGCCGCGTCTGACGTTGGTTCAACGTTAATTCGATGAGCAAAATCAACGTTGTTTCAATGTCATGAGACGTTGTTTCCACGTTGATTCAATGTCAGTTTGCTATCTGGGGAGCTATCCAGTCATTCTATAGGCTATAGATCAGAGATATTTACACAGAAATATGTTCCAATTTTGGAAGTAAAATGGATGGCTGTAATTCATGTTGACATTAAATGGTCAGAGGTCAGCACTGGCATATCCCACAGCAATCTGATACACGATGATCTCCAGAGAGAATTCTATGCATTCCGAAATCAGAATTGATCCTAGACTGAGGCTACAGCTAGTATTAGTGCACACTAAACCAGTGGGAAAAGAAAGAGGGAATCGAAAGGATGCAGACACACACAACAGGGGTCCAGAATATGCCACAGGCATGACTGCAAAGCAATGCATGAAGTTCTAGCAATCGAGAGCTGGAGGTCTTCAACTTCCCAGTGGTCTTAGAGTGCCAGAGAGAGTTTTGTTCTTCTATTTCTTCTCCCTCTCTCTCTCTTTGTCTGCAGCATCCAAACCAGAGGAACATTCCAGAGCGAAGTTCACTCTGAGGAAATCGATTTCTACCTGAAGCGTTCGTTGGAAGTGATGTGGATTCGCTTTATATGGATGCATTTTGGAAAACACAGGATCTCGGGTGGTGTGATGTGACTCGGTTTTTCTATAATTTCAAAGTCCTTGAACATCAGCTTTCTCTCTCTCACACACATTCTGCTTCACTCGCACTTTACCTCCCATTTCCAAAGGCTACGATTCAGAAGTTTCTGAAATGGAATATGCTATTGAGAAACTGTTGTGAAAAAACACAATTCCCATCAATGTTAAACTTAAATGATTAGAAAACTCAAATATGTGGGTATTATGTCGAGGTAATTCACAAGCAGAATAGCGTAAATCCTTCTGGCTGCCCTCAGAGACTTAATGTGACTAGAATTCAATCTGAAGCAAACTGATCCAGGAACCGTGTGAGAGTTGGAAATGTATGGTGGTGTGAGCTGGGCTCTTGGGAAAAGGACAGAGGTTAGCGTCAAGATTAGCATTAAGGGCAATTCCCTTCTAATGCCTCCCTAAATTAAGGAATTTGAGCATTGCATTTCTCAAACTCACACTTTTGCTGGCAGGAAGGCAATTCTGAGGTGTTCTTCGGGAATTTATGGGTGCGTGGGTGTGAGAAAGGGAGTTAGCAATCATCGGCGTGCTTATCCCTCAATCTCACCCCGCGCCTTTTCTTCCAGCCCTGTTTATGTTTCGCATTCCACATACAGTATGTCTTATTGATTAAACCCCTTCTCAATTTCATCGCAAATGAGTCCTCAAACCACTCGCTACCCGAATTCAATTTCGCAGACAACTGCGGAGAGTAACCCTAATGGATTCTTTTCCAAATGGGCTTCAGCCAATGTTTTAAATCGCTTGATTCATATTTCAGCGACCCCCACGCTGCTGTTTTCTGTATTGATTTATATCAGGGTTTCTATACACCCCTCTATAACAGGACACGATATATTACACAGAATTTAATACATCTCAAGGACCTCATTCCATTTTTGAAATGCCCAAGAAACACTTTCATTTTCCTGGATTTGTGGATCCATCACAGGCCGGCGCTCCACATGGGAGATTCCGGAGATAGTATCTGAGGAAAGGGAGAAAAAACCCCCCGAGATAAACAGGATATGATGTAATTTATAAAACAAACCACTACAGGATGTGTCACAACCATCCCTTCCTCCTTGGACTTTTCCAGCAAGCCTTTTTAAGGAGCTCGGACAGAGAATCCTGTCACGTTCGGCCTGTTTTGAGGATGATTACGGAGTTGGCTCCGGCTTCCTGTAGGATGGGAGTCACGTTGAAAGGGAATGCCCCGGAGACTGATTCGAGATCTGCTCCGCAGGTGCTGAAAATGGAGCCTGAAGGCCAGCAATCACCCAGAACAAGACTGTCCTTCCTGCTTCCTGCTTCCAGTTCAGCACAACACCTGTCAAACTCATTAAGTCTGAACGGGAGCCAGGAAACATCATCGGGTATCTGCTCAGACACGAATCCCCCACACGGATGGGATAACAAGCTAGTATCGTATCTCGGATGCGGAATGTCCACGTCGGTTTGCTAAGGAATGCATTAATTTGTAGGAATTCTTTTCACACACAAACTCCATTGCAGACGGCATAATGGTATCTTGTTCGTGTTGCTGCAAACGGTGAGGTTGAGTTTAATCCGTTTGACCATTTGGGTGATTAAATTCATTGGGAAAAATGGAGAGCTGCTAATTACTTTAGCCAAATTCAGTGTGAAATTGCATTAGGAGCTTTTCAGTGGCCTGTGCGCCACACAAACGCATTCATACATATGCAAACGCTGCAAAGAACATAATGTGATTCCAGCAGTTCATTGCAGAGGCTCTACACGTGACCTGAAAGTCATATCTTAAACAGTGTCTACACTGGAAGCAGTGAATCATGAGAAAAAGAGACTAGTAAAAACTAACCATTGACTAAAAAAAATTAAGCTTGAGACTAGACTACATTTTTACTACTTCTTTTTCCTTTAGTACAGAAAAATGGACTGTGCATCAAGCGGTAACCTCCCTGTCTTTCTTTTGAAACCAACACAGTAGTTAATTAAACTGCAATTCAACTAATGGCCACTTGAGGCAGGCTGCAGAAGTGAGTCAAATCTGCATCTCCCCAATGTTAAAATGCCCAACTTTACAGCGGAAAAAAACATGTATACTGCCTGGAGCAAAAAGTGGTTTTGGTCTTTATAGCTTATTTTGCCCTTCATGACAACTGTGAGGGGGTGAATTTTTGTGCAGCTCATCTATTTAAATTATTTTAAGCCTGCATAATTAAGGGCATGGCCACTTAACGTCACTCTCAGCTATTTCCAGCAGCTGCTGTACTTGCCATCTCTGCCGTGTTTGTGCTTTTTTCGGGATTATTTCATACAATTTAATATACGCATTATACCTTCGCCCACACCGTTGGATTGCCGTTGTTGTCGAGTATGGAGAGAACAACCAGCGGTAGTTTTTTAGTGTAAAATAAAAAGTACCATCAGATGAAATCCAGCAGGTGTCAGTGTTTTCTCTCCGTCCATGCAGTAGATGCACACACTTGAATGAGCGCAGGTTTCTACTGCATTTACTTAAACTTCTGAGGTAATATCTTTTGTTTAACCCATCAGATTTTAAAATGGACTGAATAAAGCTCTTTACGAACTTGACGTGCGATGCCGCGCTGACTGACATGTATGAGCATGAATCACTGTCACATGCACAAGCTCAAAGCAATATTGTAAGTTACTGCATGATAATACATTTTTATAGCAGAATAATGATATCGCGATACACAGTCTTACTTTTAGTTAGGTCTTTTAACTATTATAATATTTCGAAGGGCAAAAACATGAACTTTAACTATTGGCTTTACTTCTTCAAAGAGCTGTCACTTTAGCACGAGGCCAGTAGCATATAGCATTAACACCTCAGCTCCACCCACGTCCCGCCTGTTTGCCCATTTTATTTTATCCAGAAGTGACGAGAGGTGATGCGCTGTCAAGATGGCGACGGCCGGCTCCACCCACTTTAGGCTTCAAAAACGCTCATTAGAAACCTACGGGTGACGTCACGGACACTATGTCCACATTTTTTTCACAGACACAGTCTATGCTTTGCTTGCGTTATTTGAGAGTAAGTTTGTCTTTCTTTCTTTTTTTTATCACATAATGATAATATACAATGGTTATGGTTAGAAAATGGTTAGAAATAAAAGATATTTTAAAATTAGTAAGCATGAGATGATATATATATATATAAATGACACTAAAAGTTATTTGTGACTTATATTACTTAGACTTATATAAAAACTGTATTTGTGAACAAAATAAATGTTTTATATGGATGGGAATAATAGTAAAAAGAAGTAAAATAATATACACAGTCTATCTCTCTCTCTATCTCTCTTATAAAAATAAACACATCTACTTGACCCATTTATGCCGAGGGCTGTTTTTTATGGAGAACAGGTCAGCTGTTTTATATAAATTATTTGATGTAATGGTCAGAAGTTATTTAAATAAAGCGTTCATAAATGCGCGATATCTAAAATCTATAAATGAAATAATTTTATTCAAAAGGGATAGGAAAACACAAATACAAAAAAAATGTATAAAATGAAAGTCCTGTAACAACTGTAACAACCACAGGTATAAATCAGGCATCAACAGTTAACTTAAAAATGACATGTTCTCCTTAAAAAATGTTTTAAAAATTCCCTCAGCATCAGTAAGTCCAAGTAGGAATCATTTTGATATGCTCTTGCTCATAGACGTTCATAACACAATATTACAGCCAACAACATACATACATACATACATAACAGTACATCAATCTCTATCACTCTCACATACTGAAGCAAGAACACACCACTACATATATCAGACTGTATCGAGCATTGATCGGCCTTGGACGTGCATGATGGCAACAGATACTGAAATGAGCAAGCCTGCAGAATTGATCTTCTGGGTAGTGCTCTTTGCTCAGTGGTGCATTACAGAGAGGGCAAAAGTCTTTAAACCTCTGCCCAACAACTCACTAAAGCTTTTAAAAGACCATGATCTCTGAGCAGGGAAAACATCAGTTTGATCAGGGAACGCCAGCTGTGCACAGTGTTAAACAAACCCTGCTGCAGCTCAGACTTCTGGAAGTAGAGTTAGCTTTTAGTCCAACTGTAAAAAAAAAAGGGCTTCATCTGAACGTAACAAATTTTGAAATATTTTACGCATAACAATCATCGGTAGCTATTCGGGGCGCCGTCATCATCTCCCGCTGTTTTGCCAAAATGCATTTCGGCTTTTTATATGCTTGTATCGCGCTGTCATCTCCCCATGCAGTTCTGTTCGGCTGCTAAGCTGGAATAATTTAATACCTTTAGACTGCATGACCACATCTGAGCTACACGTGTGAGTGTGTTGTTACGTACCAGTGAAGAAATTGTGTGCGCTACAAATGATAGACATTTACTGAATAGAGCTCACAAAACAAGGCACCAGGAACAGGGAAAAATTAGACAGAACAGAAGAGTACATCCAAATGGGTTTGAAATCTCTGTGAAATTGCTAGCAATCATTTCAATTAGGTGCACTCTGACATTTTTACCTGATTAAAAAAGTTTTACGCATGAATCCTTCTGAAAACGGATGTTAAAAATGATGTACACTTACGTGAGATAAAGAATCCAGTCACTTCAGTGGCTAAATAAAAGCTGGAGCAGGTACCCTCATGGCGGCAGCCATTTTGAGATCACATGACCAACCAAATCCTACTCATTTTATTGACGAATAAACAGTCAAATTTTGTTATTTTATTTTAGAATATTAACATTTTAATGGGGTCCTATTATGCATTTTTTTTTTACATTCTACAACTGTCTGTAGTATTGTTTGCGCATGGAAAAGGTCTGCTCCAAAGGGAGTTATATTCTTTATTATTCTCTATATAACTCCCTGACACGCCTTGAGTTTCTTCCGAGAGAGTATAGTCTACATCAAAATATTCCTCATTTAAAAAGTTCCCATTATGCTAGTAGTGTGTTGAAACTCACGGTTATGGTAAGGACGTAACATTTCCGAAACATGCTAACTACGCAACTAACCAATCAGAGCACATTGAGGGGCTTCATAAAGACAGTCACATGAACTAAAATAAGCATTACTGACAGACTGGGAAGAGAACGTGTTTTTTAAAGCTCCAGTCCATAACTTTTTGGGGTTAAAAATTATCCAAAATAAATCTGAGTGGATTGACAAAATGAACTAATCTTTTTTCGTGTCATTTGGTTCATTCATCAAACGAAATGAACCAATTGACTCGGAAAAAGATTCGCTCATTTTGATGAACGAGTTCGAACAGGAGAGTCACGAACGAGCATCACAGAACAGAGCAAGACGGCCAGTTGAGCTTATAAAACTTAAACTTTGTTATTTATTTTGTTAAATGAGCGATCGTTTCGCTTGATAAGACCCTTATTCATCGTCTGGAATCGTTTAAAGCCCTTTGAACAGTTTGCACTGAAACTACTCCTTTAAGCCTAGTAGTGAATGTTTTATGGGCCCATATTCATCGGCACAGCCATGCAGAGCCAAAGCACAACCAAAACAATGTTCTTTCACAAAATCCATGTAGTTTTGTTTTTTTTAACCGCTAAAGGGCCAAAAAATAATACATTTAAAGTATTACTTACAAAATCATTAAATTGCAATGCAGACTAATTGTAATAATAACAAATCTAAATCAAACTGCTAAAACCAATACATCCCATAGTCAGAGATTTTTTTTCTTTCTACAGCAGTTTGACTGTAAAAATACAGAAAATGTTTACGGTAAATATCCAATTTCAAAAAACATCATTTTTCTGTAAAATAATTTAAGGTTTTTTTTTTTACTGTAATTTGACGGTAAGTGTTTGGCAACTTTGCTGCCAGACTTTTTACCGTTATTTTACTATTTTTTTTCCAGTGTATAGACCCTTCCCGCTTTCTTCATCAAATACACACACACATATATTCCACGAATCCACGGCACAGGGGAAACCTGATCCCAAGATCAATAGCAGTAGAAGAAAAATCAATAAGATCCAATGAGGAAAAGAAAAAGAAACACAACAATAATGCTGCATTTGGAAAATTGGAGACTCATTACAAACAGAGCTACATTAAAGATAAATAGCGTTGGAAACAAACCGACCTTATGAATCCATATAAATCTATATTGCAAAGACTACGAGAATATAGAAAGATCATCACATGATTTATGCTCGACACCACTGCTTGCGTCTCCATTATGCAGTACATTTAGCTTTATGAATATGAGGAAGGTCATGTATTAATTCATCCCTCCACACATTATCCCCATTTGCCATATCACTTTTCAGCGTCTAGACTGCCTTTCCTGTGCAATGCGGCCGAGGTCGCCCTGTGTGTGGATGGCGATGATGGTTTGTATTCCCTCAAGCGCCTCTCACATATGCCTGAAATTCACATCTGAGGCTCACTCTCCTATGACAGCCGAAGACAGGCAGGTCAGCGGTCAAAGACAGGAGGCTTGACATGAGAATAAGACGCAGACAGGCATTTACAGACTGCGTCAACACAAAACAACACTAGTTTGTCTCATGCAGCACTCAGCAATCACGCGCGTGAGTGCACAGCGACAACAAAAACATACATATGCTTAAAATGACACGTTAAAATATGCACACGCACACCGATCAATCACCGTTTGGCTGCCGGCAGGCAAAGGAGGGGTTGGACGTGCATACATGTGTTTTTGTTCATCAAAAAACATTAAAAAAATTGTAGTACATTTTACAGAAATTTCACGTGTCACATTTTAATTCAGTCATCGTAACTTAAAATTTTCAAAAGCCATATTTAGTTGATTGTGACAACCATTTCTTTGAAATTATTTGCGAAATTTACAAGCAATTCATGAGTGAAAATACTTTTAAAAGTAAATCCTACACACATTTTCAGTGTATGTAGGACTGTTCTTATTGTTAGAAACCATATATGGGCGGATTTCAAGAAAAGAGGCGGGGATGACACTGGAGATCACGCCAGAACCCGCCTCCTCACCTGTCAATCAACACACACATTCACAGATCCGCCTCCTGAGAGGAACAAAACCCCAAAAATCACATCCATCAGAATTTATAATGGCAGAGTGAATGGCATCGTTTTAGTTCAGTGTGCTCCGTCTGTTCCTTATGTGACAGCTTTTTTGTTGTTGTTGAAAATAATTAGTCAATTATACTACAATATGAAATTTGAGACATTTAGGAACAATCTGAGACCTTGTACGGACTCTAAGTTAGTTGCCATTATTATAAAACATATTACTTCGACCCAAGGACAAAAAATCTAACACCAAGCAAAAGGACTATTCGGCCTCGGTGAAAAGAAATGGAGTTCTTTCAGATATTCTATGACGGGAAAATTTTTGAATGCAATTGGTGAAATCGTGTTCTGAGGTTGCAGAGAGTTGTCTGTCTGCATAAGGATATGATATTAATAAATGTACAGATTCTTTAAACACTCATAAAGATGGCTGTGTGCATAAAACCTGAGTAAAACCATGCCTCAATGCTCAAATTGGACTCTAAAAATAGACTTTGAGTAAATTGTTGATGACTCGCCACTCTCTGGTGAGTAACTGCCAGTAATATTGTGGTAAATAAATAAAACAATCACTTTATAAGTACCACCATCATGACTCAGCCATTTAGAGTAGAAAATACCTTATCAAATAAAGTATGATTAACTATCAAGTCACACGTTTTGAATGAATTATGGATTGGGTTGTATTGGCATGTTTAATGCATGTGTGTTTAATCGACATTTAATTGACAGGTAGAAGCAATATATGTCTTATATAATACATATTTATGTTTATAGACGAAAGGCTAGCTCTTCTTCATGATGTTGCATTATGTTGAACATAAACAAAGTTGTGCTGCACTCTAGTGGTCAGCTGCAGGAAACACACTCGAGTGATGCAGAAAACAACTTCCTACACACTACGACAAATTCTTTCTTTATTACTTAAGTCAGTTAGTTAGTGTGTGAAAATTTAAATTTACGAACAGTTCCATAGCATTATAAGATGTTTACACAGCATATCTTAAAGGGATAGTACACCCAAAAATGACAATTCTGTCATAATTTATTCGCCTAAGTTGTTCCAAACCTGTATGGATTTCTTTCTTCAGCCGAACACAAAAACTAGATATTTTTTTTTTGAAAAACCATTGACTTTCATAGTATGTTTCCCTCCATATGAAAATCCGACATTCTTCAAAATATCTTCAATTGTGTTTCTGCTTGTTTAAATATGAATATATTTTTAGCTAAGTGTGAATTTGTATAAGTACATTTCTGAGATAAATAATTTAGTTACCTCTGATAACAAATCACTCTAGATTCATTGTAATGTGGACTCAATGCGTTTTCTGTAAAGCTGCTTTGAAACGATGTGTATTATGAAAAGCGTTAGGCCTATACAAATAAATGTGAATTAAATTGAATTCAGCCGATGAAAGAAATGTATGGAACATTTTTTGGTGAACTAATTCTTTAACCCATCATTTCAGACCCTAATTGTGTTCAAGGGACACCAAAAGATATGGCCAAACTTTATTTCTATAACTGATAATCAAGCAAAAGTGAAACGATTAATTATCCACAATACAGATCATTATATGTATGGATTTGTATGTATTTCAAGAAAAAGATATACATGGGAACATTGTAATAGACACTGGGTTTGAATGAGTTAAACTTAAAATGTCACTATTTTTTTTCTAAAGTTATGCAAATGAAATAGTCTAATAAAAATCGCCAACACCCCGGATATGTTGCTATAGCTGTGTGAATATGTTGCCATCTGATGGCCATGTGGGCAAATTGCCTTTTTTTCTCTTCTTTTTTTCTCCCTCCAATGGTTCTTTGGGGCATTGTGTTGGAAGCAGTCTTCATAATAAGGGCTGAATGTGAAATTAATTAATCTCTTGGGAATTCCAGTGAGCATCTGTCTGCATAAAGAGGAATATCTTGTACATGGATATTGTCTATGAGCAGCAATAAAACGAAGGACACTTTATTGGTAAATTGTGTTACTATATAGTAGGTCATGTTTTTGATGTAGTTTAATAATTATACTCAACAACAACATTTCTATGTGATTGTATTTGTCAATTACCTTGTAATTTCACCATAAAATATTTTAAAGAATGCTATTTCCTTAATGTATAATTATGCACACTTTACGCTTGTTTTGCATTTAATAATTTCCATTTAACTGACTTGAGTTGTTGCCAGTCGCCCTCATGTGTTCGTTTAGACGTACTACAAGCACTACCATTTCTCACGCAGACATTTTTGTCACATGAACACAAGAGGGCGCCATCTTCTCATGGTCAATTTAACACAAACGATCTTGATCTCTCTCTCTCTGTGTGTTTGTGTGTGACACTAATAAGGATAAACTCTGGCATTTCTAAAATCCATATTTTGAACAACAATGCCAGAAACAAAAGCCCTGTGTGCTGTACTTTAATAGCCTGCTAGCCTTCTAATCTACCAGCGCTATGCTATCCAGACTCAATCTTTCACTGGGTCAAAGAACATCAGGCTATCTGGGGGTTAATACCTGTACCCTGCCCCGGCTCCGTCTGTCTGCCCGCCACAGCGGGGCTGGGCAACAACAAGATCCCCGAAATGTCACACAGCCATCGGCCGCTTTGATGCACGGCTATCTGAGACGAACTCCGACCCTGACATTTTCTTTCAAGTACAGGCTACAATGTGGGTCTTTTAAATGCAAAGTGTGTTGTTTAGGGTGAAGCTTAGAGAAAAGACAGCACACCTCTCCACTCCATCTCTCCTGTTTCCCTCTAAACTTGAGTGTTAAATGCTGTAGCACGTATACAGTACCATATAGCTAAGAATTCCTTACCTTTTTAAAGAATAAAATGTAGAAGTCACTGTGAACCCCCTGATGTATATAACAGAGTTTATTGAAGCACCCTTGAGAAGCCGTCTCTTCACGGTCTGTCACACAGCGGGACATACAGTATGATATTACTAAATCATGTGTTGAATTAAACAGTATCTTAATATTTAATATTAACCCTAAACCCCAATGCATGGCCCACGCATGGCCAATCAGAGCTTTTATACCAAAGCTGTCTCCTCAGATTGTCTCATGCTTTATACACAATAGGAATATGAATGAAATCCACGGCCATCCCAGAATATATTTAAAATGGTGAAATGTTAATTGCCCAGCTGACCTTATCCTGTAGTGTGAATGTCAGTCTCATGCTATCAAGTAAATATTTATACAAAAAGGACCTAATACAACACACTAAATTTCATCAACTAAATGTAAAAAAACATGGCATTTGTTTTTTTTAAAGCGGTGGAGGAGAGTACAATCAACTTGGATGTTTAAGTCATTGCAACTTAGATTAGTATAAATGTTAATCGAATTTAACAAAAAAATTAGGGCTGGGAAGCGATTAATCGTGATTAATCGCATCCAAAATAAAAGTTTGTGTTTACATAATATATGTGTGTGTGGTGTGTATAATTATTTTGTATATAAAAATTCACACACGTGCATGTATATATTAAAAAAAAATATGTTATTCATATATAAAAATTAATATGTATATTTAATATAAATTATAAATTAAAAATATATAATTAAATATATATAATATACATATAATAAAATACAATATAATATATAAAATATATAATATATAAAATATATATATATATATATAATATAAAATATAAAATAAATTATATATATATATATATATATATACAGTATATTCATGCAAATATTTCTTAAATATATACATGCATGCGTGTGTATTTATATATATAAAATAATTATACATACACACTACACACACATATATTATGTAAACAAAAACTTTTATTTTGGACACGTTATTAGATTCATGATGTTAATTGTTCCAGAAATGGATCATCACAGTCTGAGAAAAGGGTTCATTAGAGTCCATGTTAAATTCATCAACTCTGCCCCCTTGTGCTCAAACGGACGATGACAGCAAGGGTGCTTTGTGAAAGAGAAAAAAGCACAGATTATGTGGAGAAGAAAATATGCAACAAAGGCCCACTATCAGAACTGACACAAACGAGTTCCCTTGAGTTTAATTTGGCCACTGTTTTTCCCCAAAAAGATCAGATTTACTGCTTCTCAAGCTACTTTGTCAACTTAATCCATCAGTTGTGACCACTTTGGATATGTTCCATAGAGTGGAAGATCCAAATAGATCTTATTAACAAGTACCTTCATTCTGAGTCATCAAAGAACCCAATATGAGATTTACTGAACATGTCATTTACTGAGGCACTGTGCTGTAGGCTATGTTTGATGTGACAAAGGAAAGAGACAAAAGACTTGTGCATCTGTTCCTTGCCCCCTCAACAGTTTCATCTCGCCATCATGAGTTGTTCACGCAAATCAATAGCTACTGACCTTTAATGAAAAGAGTCTCAAAAGAGCCAGCTCCTCACAGCCAGTCTGAATCCAAATGCAACCTGTCAGGATGGGCTTAAAGTTTCAGACCTCCAGCTGGGTTGTGTGTCAATGTGTCTAGATGTTGAAGTAGATTTTAGAACTTGAGTCAGGCACACTGACGCTAGTCGACTGCCATGCCCACTGTGTTCTCACCGCTTCAAAACTGAACAAAGCCTCGAACTCCGTCTCATCATCAAAGAGAAACGCTCAATGCTCGTCTACCTCAGGACCTGTTTCTGTGACAAATGAAAGGTCCTGTAGTTTAATTTGCTAGGTTGGCTGGGTTTGATTAGCCTTTGAACTTCTCATTTTTATTGAAGCAATTGTGTTTTGAGCCAGTAATAAGATAAGTGAATAAAAAGACACAGAACCCAATTATACTGTTTACAACTCAGCCAAAGATTTTTGCATTTTCAAAAGTGCTATTGTGCTTATTGAAGTCCATTTAATCAGTCAGATTTAGTTCCTAAGTAAATATTTAATCATACTTTGCTAGTTATGTTAAATACCTGACTACACACAATACATCAGTGCCTGAAACCCCATTTTGCAAGTCACTGAATCCCTTTAGACTCAATCAGCGAATCTAAATGCCTCAAAAACATGATATGATAGATGGTTTAGAAAATGAGGCCTTTCTTTTGAAGACCTTTCTTTCGAATCTTTTTCCGAGTCAATTCGTTCGTTTTGTTCGTTGAATGAACCAAATGACTCAGAAAAAGATTCGTTCATTTTGATGAACGAGTTCGAACAGGAGAGTCACGAACTGAGCAAGGCGACCAGTTGAGATTATAAAACTTATGAGCGATCGTTTCGCTTGATAAGACCCTTATTCATCGTCTGGAATCGTTTAAAGCCCTTTGAACAGTTTGTATTGAAAGTGTCTTTTGGACCTTGAACCGTTTGAACCAGTAAAGTGCATTATATGGAGAAAAATGCTGGAATGTTTTCATCAAAAACCTTAATTTCTTTTCGACTGAAGAAAGAAAGATATGGACATTTAGGATGACATGGGGGTGAGTAAATTATCAGCAAAAGTTGTTCAAAAGTGAACAACTCCTTTAATGCGGTTACGTTCACACACAGTACGGTTACTTACAGGAGTGACAACCGTATTCTATTACAAAACTCAGACCCGTAATTTTTTCAAGACTCATGACTGCCTTCTCCAACCCGATCTCACGACCAAGTCGTACGAATTCGAGGAATGATTAAAAAGTGGCTAATTCGTAACAATTCATACGACCTCACTCGTACGAATTAATACGATTTTGCTAAATCGTACATATTTTACGAATTGGCCAATTCGTATGAATTCGTACGAATGACCTACCCCTTACCCCGCCCCTAAACCTAACCATCACGTGGGTTTAGACAAATCATACGAATTAGTACGAATTAGACACTTTTTAATCATGCGTCGAATTCGTACGAATTGGTCGTGAGATAGTGTTGCCTTCTCACATTGAAGCTTCTGTTGGTTAATGAAGATTTGACGGATAAACTCGCGACTCAATTGGACTCTTGTCATGTATAAGTCATAAGACTTTTCAGTTTTATGGATGTTGCTATCTTTTAGAGCCTGACCGATAAAGGATTTTGAAGGCAGATACCAATACAAATATTTGTTGGTTTTAAAATCCGATATTCCGATATATCGGCCGATATTATTTTTTATTTATTTTTTTATTTCAGAAACCGGCAACAAAATATTATCAGATTTCTTCTAACATTAGTTATTTGTAGTTAATTATGAGTTTTAACTAAAATAATATGATAATGCATAACTGGTTCTCTCTGGCTGGATCAGCAGGATGTGTGGCGCGTTATACACGAGTGTTGCCAACAGGGACGGTGTAGAGTGCCCTCTGGTGGACAAACTATACAACTCCAACACTCACTGATTCGCCCGTTTTAATTTTATTTTTTAAAATATTCATTTATCGGCCATTATAACTGCCGATACCGATATTTTAGAAAATGCCTAATATCGGCCGATAATATCGGCCTGCCGATATATCGGTCTGGCTCTACTATCTTTAATATTACTTTGGTCACTGTTGCTGATGTTACAGGTAAGAAAATATGGGCTTGACTCTTGTTGCACGTTCACACAGACAGAATTCAAGAGTCGCTGTGTGAACGGGACAATTCGAGACTCACACCACCAAGTAAATGCAGTTGTCTATCCAAAATATTGACAGAGTGAATAGGACTAACAAGTAAATTTTATTGCTGTGTGAATGTGGTCATTGTCAAAAGCAAAGTATAATGTATGAAGCACAGCTCACACACACTTGACTTTTTGTTGGGTCAACGCAGAGAATTAATGTTACCAATTTTAACACAAGTGAAATTTGTGCGGGAAACTCCCGATCACGTGGATTCCTATTGGAATGATTGGATTTCTTCCTAAAAATGTAGCTGAGCAATGATAGATGTGAACAAACCTGCCATATTTTTGCACACGGGAACTTTCTGAATTACTGAACTACCTGACAGTGAAAAAGCAGTGCTATTTATTTTATAAAATTTTGCTGAGTGTTCCCCAACTTATTTCATTAAACACGTTGAGATTGTGCTGAGTTGGGCTGGAGTATAATCACATTAAATTAAGTGCGACTAAAAATGACCTGAAGAAAACGAGTGGGACGAAGAGGGAGAGTTGAGCGAGGAGAGAGAATGAGCTCACCTTTATACACTTTAAGAGTGGAATAATGATGAGCTTTGAGCTGTCGAATCTCATTACAGATGTGTGAGAGGGAATCAGACCAGATCTCATTCTTCCATCTACACATGGGAATAGAAGAGGAGAGGAGCAGCACTTTGGTTCACACAGTCATCAGCGGTGACACACACTCCCCTGAAATCACACACACACACACACCTGAAACCTTCATTCAGTGGCCTGCTGGGGCTGAAACCTTCAGGTCTGGTATTAGTACTGTAATTGGCCCGCAGTAGGTCGCTAATATGGACTCTCAAAGGTGCAGGTGAAAGAGAATGAGAGATTAGCCATCTTTCTTCAACAACGATTCATTCGTTTAAATCCTAACCTCAGATTTTTAGAAGACCACTGTAAAGTAAACACCCTCGTGCAAATAAAGGTACTTCAATGTTTAAGAGCATTGGTCTCATCACAATGAATGTGGGACTAGCTTTCCAAGAACCTTGTTTTTTCTGTTCCTCCGTTGTGGAGTGAGCTTCCAACCACAACCCGATTTGCTTGAGGCCATTACAACCTTCAAGAAACAGCTGGAACACCTCTTCCAGGAAACACAACCACTGAAACTATAGCTATTAAAAATAAAAAGTGACCCACAAACATTTAAGCAGGAAAAAAATCGCATAGATTCCAATATTCTCGGATCGGTCTCAGGCCTCAATCATATGTGGAAACTGAAAAAAAAAAAATCTGAAATGAATCGGATTTTATACATTAGCCTCTGCCATGTAAGCAAACAGATCTGATATTACATATATTGAAAAAGTGACTATGACTCTTTTCAATGGCGCAAAGGAGGATGAACACAATGTTTTTCTGACCTTTAAAGACGGTACGGAAAGCAAAATGTTGTATTATCATTGCAAATCAAGTCTTTTTTACTTATTTTTCAGCCTTTTCCGGGACTGTAGGTCAAACTTGGGTATAGTAAATGTAGATATCGGATATGGGTCACTTTTGAAAGAAGATAAAAGCTGGTTGTCAAAACATTCGGATATAGTCAACAAATCCTAATTGGGCATCGATTAGAGCCCGACCGACAAAGGATTTTGAAGCCCGATACCGATACAAATATTTTTTGGTTTTAAAATCCGATATATGCCGATATATCGTCCAAAATTTGTAAAAAAAAAAAAAATTTCAGAAAGGCATAACAAAACATTAACAGATTTTCTTAACGTTAGTTATTTGTAGTTATTTATGAGTTTTAACCAAAATAATATGATAATGCATTTTAAAAAGAAACTTTCTAAAAGTTTCTTTTATTGTCACAACAGAATGGACTGATGATAGTGGCATTAGCTAGCTTTATGGTTAGCTAGTCTATGATGAACCATAATTTAGCAATGGATTACGTCATACTGCAAATTGTAAAACATACATTTTCAATATAACTGGCCGCCGGGCCACAAATTTTGTCATGTTTATTTGAGTTAAGAGAACTGATGCGGATGTTCTTTTAATTGTTATTCAAGCAATGTATGTCTCGTGACCAACTCAACGAGTGTTGCCAAAAGGAACGGTGTAGAGTGCCCTCTGGTGGACAAACTACACAACAGTCATGTCATGGTTCAAGCGTGTTTCGTCCGTTTATATTTTATTTTTAAAATATTCTTTTATCGGCCATTATAACTGCCGATACCGATAGTTTGGAAAATCCCTAATATCGGCCGATAATATCGGTCTGCCGATATATCGGTCTGGCTCTAGCATCGATACACCTGCAATGTAAATGTTGGCTAAATATATATGCCATATGTGTCTCCAAACCTCTCTAAAACACAAAATCCCTGGCCTTTACAGGTGAGCATCATACCCTGAAGCTCTCCCAGAGATGATAAAGCCGGAGAAAGTTGGATCCAACCTTTTCCCTGAATCGAACTTTTATTTAATCCTCCCCGCCTCCTCGTTTCTTTTTGTTTCAATCCCTTCCACCCCACTTTCGTCCTCCTCTGGCAAAATGACTAGTCGAGATTCTCTCGCACGTTCCTCACCTAACACTTGGCCACTCCGCTCTGTCGCTGCTATGGCAACGCGTGCTCCTTGCGCGAGTCAGAGTCGGGTCGCTCTCAGCCAGGGAAATCAGACTAATAAATAGCTTTATGCTAATGTCCAGGGCAGCCGGAGAGTGTAGCTGCCAATCCTAATACACTTATTAAATTTCGATCAGATGCTGGAACACAGAGGGCATCTCTGCCGGCCTCTGCCTGTTCTGACACCATCGCTCCCTCTTTTTTTGTCCACTCGAAGATTTATTTTGCTTTGCTCTTCTTGCTCTTCCTCTTGAATTGTTGGTTTTGGTTCAAACTGCTTTGACCAGAATATATTCTGTTCTGAATCAGGTACTCAAGCTCCCTCTGCCCTGTACCTGATTTATACTCCATCATTCTGGGTAATGTGTGCTATTGTCTCTCTGTCTCTCTTTCTCTCCAGCCCTGAAAGGATATTCAGCACAGTGAGGAAGATTTCCCACAATCCTTCATGCTGAGGATCTTACAGGTTCGCTGCAGTATCACAGAGACTGAATACTAATCAAGCGCTCTGCCAACAGTCTCGTCTTCCTCAGGTGAACACACACCCTTGCCTTTAACAATCAACTACAGAGTACCTACAGAGTAAAAAGATTATTTATGCGTTTTTTATAACCTCATATTAATTGAGAGTCAACTACAATATTTTTACATTAAAAATAATTTGTCACACAGCAGGACTATTCAAGTGCAACTGCAAAAAAAAAAAAAACCTTAAAATATAATAAAAATGGTGAAAAACTTCAAAGAATGGTTACAGCGACAAAAACAGCCACTTTATTTTATACAAATTTAATGATGTTGCAGATACATGTGTAAAAATATGATTTATGCCTGTGGATTTCGAAAATGAACAGTTTGCGTCACCGTACTATTGCAACAGCATCCTCTAAATGTAATTTCTCAACTATGCACTCTGCACTCTATGTGACAGCTCGATGTGCAATTATTCAGTGTGAGAAGATTAGTTTACTGTTATTGTTTACGCTTGCTGTTTTCTCAGATAAGTAGTGATTATGAGTCAGATTATTAGAGCTGCATATGTTGCAATGCATGGCACAGCACAGATTTACACACAGTGCGTGTGATTGTACATATTTGATAACAGAGAAGTTTGTGCTGGCAAATCGCCCTAATGCCCCCTCCTCCATACACACATTCCCTTGAGGGGGGGGGGGGGTAATATATATATGTGTGTGTGTCTGTGTGTGTGCAAGCACCGAAGCAGGACTGACACTGCTGCCCTCTAACGACTTAATTAGTGTTTAAGTGTGAAACACTCATTGATTGGCTGGGAAGAGGTTCACTGCAGGCCTTGGCTCTCAATACACAGCAAGAAAGATTCATCCATCCTGTCTGCTCTCTCTAATCAGTGGGCTCTTAGCGATACAAGTTAATCAATCAATAGCCACTGCAATCACATCCCAACAAAGACAAAAATAGCATAATGAAAAATCCACCGCCATAAATCATGATGCATGACGAACTTTCAATACACACTATCGAATACATAGAATATATATATATATATATATACACACACACACACACACACACACACACACATATATTAGGGCTGTCAAACGATTAATCGCGATTAAACGCATGCAAAATAAAAGTTTGTGTTTACATAATATTTGTGGGTGGACTTTGTATAATTATTTTGTATATATATATATATATATATATATATATATATATATATATATATATATATATAAATACACAAGCATGCATGTATATTTAAGAAAAAATATTAATTACATATAATATAAATTATATATAAATACAGGATATACATGAAAATATTTCTTAAATATATACAAGCATGTGAGTGTATTTATATATATAAAATAATTATATATAATGCGCAGTGCACCCACATATATAATGTAAACACAAACTTTTATTTTGAAAGTCATTTGATCGTTTGACAGCCCTAATATATATATATATATATATATATATATATTAGGGCTGTCAAACGATTAATCGCGATTAATCGCATGCAAAATAAAAGTTTGTGTTTACATAATATTTGTGGGTGCACTGTGTATAATTATTTTGTATATATATATATATATATATATATATATATATAAATACACTCGCAGGCATGTATATTTAAGAAAAAATATTATTTAAATATAATATAAATTATATATAAATACAGGATATACATGAAAATATTTCTTAAATATATACAAGCATGTGAGTGTATTTATATATATATATAAAATAATTATACACAGTGCAGCCACATATATAATGTAAACACATTTATTTTGAAAGTCATTTGATTATTTGACAGCCCTAATATATATATATATATATATATATATATATATACACACACACACACACACACAGACACACGTACATATTTTTCGAGTTCATAAATGTTCATTACCACTATTAATGAGAAAAAGTGTTTAAATGATGATGAAATGGTGATGCTTAAACACAATCACATTCTGCAAATTGACTGTCGATATTTTCAAAACAGCGCTATAAACATGCAAAAAGCTGTCAAAAAAAAAACTGAAGGCAAGTTGAGACAAACATTCAGTGCTTTCATCTAATCTTGCATGCCATTTACTCACAGTAAAATTATTTCAACTAATCTTCCAAAAAAGAACATCTAATTTGTTAAACCGCTTGTGCAAATCAGCGCGCCTGTATGAATATTCATGACGCTTCCGTCAGTACGGTCTGCAGTAGAGCAGACAATGGAAAAAGAAGTTGGCTTTTTGCAAACTACTCTATTTGTAATGTGCATGCAAATGGATGTCATTGTATACATCCACCCGTTTATCTCTGTAAACAATGATTGTATTATGCATAAATGCATGTGATTTTAATATGCATAATGTATGCAAATGTACGTGTGTGTGTGTGCGTGTGAGTGAAATCATGCACATCTGTGTGTATACACATGAAGCCCTCCATTATGGCTGGAGGGATCACCCTCATTTGCATAAGAAAGCAGAGGGGCAGATGTGTTGGGTTGCGGACGGGACTACTCGGATGCAGGCGGCATGGACTTCTGTCATCGACTTGTGTCAGACAGAGAGAAATAAATGAACTCTGCTCTATGAAACGACGAGAAGGAGGGTTTGGGGTCGCGACCCCTCTCCCTGACCCCTCCGTCATCAGCACAGTGAACCCCACACTTTCATTGACTTCACGCCTACTTGAGTTTCCCCCAAAGGACCGTACAACAAGGAAGGACACCGTAATCAATTCCGCTTGCAGCTGAATTTCTCTGCCACAAATAAATTGATTCAATATACAGAGCTGTAATTGAAAGATCTCATACATTTTGAGGGATTTTCATTCGAGGCGATGCAACGGTATCGGGGTACAGTGTGTAATATCAAAGAAATACAGAAATACTTATTTGCTACAATGCTAGTTTGATTGACAGGTTAATATAAAAAAAAACATTGCAGTTATCAATCATACTTGAGTCACATAATTTTGCGCTTACACCCAAACAAACATTTTACGAGAAATAATTCATTTAAAACCGATTCTACCAGTTTTAGTCATTAATAATGGATTTCAGAAATTGAATTCAAATGATATTTAACCTATGACACATACATTGCAGTGCTTAATTGTTGTTTTTTGATTATCTACATCTATCTCTAAACCTTCTCCAAGTCCGTGACTGCAATGCCCTTCTCACAATCCTCAGACTACTGAAGGGTCACTTTGAAGTCATTTGCATATGCATGTGAACACCGTTGAGTCGCCAGGTCTTTGGAGAACCCGCCTTTCCAGTGCAAGTCACCTTCATGCAGATGCGCCCGATAACTGATTTCCATGCACGTTTTGATATGTACATAACTCTGCATATCATCCGGAGCCGCGGGGGCTATTAAAACCCTGGATTAGCTTGTCAGCGACAGGGAGGAGTTGTGGAGGATATAAAGTGAATAAGTTTGTGTCTGATTAAGCTTGAGGGAGCTCATCTGTCCTCCCAGGAGCAGAAATGACAGTCATTTGCTGCTACATGACACATCGATCCTCGCAATGTTATTCATAGCCTATTGCTCTGAAGGACTGACGTAGGGGAGAGAAATCTCTTGAAATAATGTGAGAGGGAGTGAGAGACAGGCAGAGAGACAGATAGATTAGATAGAAGATGAGTCGAAACGATAGATAGATAGATAGATAGATAGATGGATGGATGGATGGATGGGTGGGTGGGTGGGTGGGTGGGTGGGTGGGTGGGATGGATGGATGGATGGATGGATGGATGGATGGATGGATGGATGGATGGATGGATGGATGGATGGATGGATGGATGGATGGATGGATGGATGGATGGATGGATGGATGGATGGATGGATGGATGGATGGATGGATGGATGGATGGATGGATGGATGGATGGATGGATGGATGGATGGATGGATGGATGGATGGATGGATGGATGGATGGATGGATGGATGGATGGATGGATGGATGGATGGATGGATGGATGGATGGATGGATGGATGGATGGATGGATGGATGGATGGATGGATGGATGGATGGATGGATGGATGGATGGATGGATGGATGGATGGATGGATGGATAGATAGATAGATAGATAGATAGATAGATAGATAGATAGATAGATAGATAGATAGATAGATAGATAGATAGATAGATAGATAGATAGATAGATAGATAGATAGATAGATAGATAGATAGATAGATAGATAGACTCTATATCTGATATGATCTTCCTCTGCTGTTATAATGCCTGACTAACTCAAAGGTCAGATTTAATGATAGGTGGTTGAGGAATTAACCTCTGTCACTTTAAAACTCCAAGTGTGTGTGTGTGTGTGTGTGTGTGTGTGTGTGTGTGTGTGTGTGTGTGTGTGTGTGTGTGTGTGTCCGCACATATGATTAGTGTGTTAATGATGGTGGAAGCCTTTGGAATGGGCACAGATGTGGGGCTGATTTGCATTCCAGGTTGTGTCATATTATGAATAAACATATCTGGCTGTGGCTGTGTCCATGCTGTTACATTTATATTGAATATCTGACAGTTGAGGAGCTAGGGTTAAGATTTTATTAACTGATGAAGTATAGTACAAAACACCTAAAGGAACACAAATATGTTGTACAGTATCAGTCAAGTCTTCAACAAGGAGAGGAGGGTTAGGGTTAGGGTTGCATTTATCATTTTGATGTTTTGAAAATAAGTTTTTTTATTATTATTGTATATGATTTTTGGATAATTGTGTATGTAGTCATGTATATGTATATATCTATGTGAATGTTAGTGCATACATGATTTTTTTTATGCTATTGATGTACTAGTATATGTATTTTTAAGTTTACTTGATTGGATGAAATACGATGTAAATCGAAAAAGTTTTGCCTTTGTACTTGGCCTCTAAATAAAGTTTTTCATAGAAGAAATGTTCTACGATTATGTGTGCGAGCGAGCTCCTCTCTTTGTGAAACATTGATATATTTTTGAGCGTAATTGGTTTATACTTGAATTCCTTCAGTATTTGGTGAGGACGTTTTACAACCTCTTGTTTTCTATGTAACAGCTTTTTTTCTAATTGCATATTATAAACACATGATTATCTAGACAACCACTTGTTCACTTTCACTGGCATCTCTATGCAAAACTCAACAACAGACTTTTAATGAACAAATAATGTAAGCATTTACAACGGTTCTGAATCCAGAACATTCCTCCAGTGTAATTCACACACAGGTGAGTAACTACTGTAACTGAGCTATTCATTACGATCAACACAGTAAATTGGTGCTTATCCATCTTTATCTATTTCAAGGTTTGTTAAGAATGGGTAAAGAACCCATAACATACATTTACTAATGGTAAACTAGTTTCATTTTTAGTGACAAAAGTAGCTAATATTAAGTTATCACAATTTTAATGCAGTGGCAGAAACTACAGTGGTATGTTTTGAAGGATTCGCATCTAGGCGTTTTTTATTGCTTTTGGTGGAACATACCATGGTAGGATTTGTGAAGGATTTGTCTGAAAAGCTTTTTTCCCCCCTTTTATCCCAGTTATTCATTCACATAGCTGAATGTTGACAAATCTGGACATGAATGAAGACGAACAAGCACCAAACCATGAAAAATGTAGGAGGCTTGCTGCCCTAAAGATGCCTCGTGTCAGCCCAGAGGGAGTAAAAGACCCGTGAGATGAGGAGGGCTGAGCCCACTTGACCTCTCTGAGCACACAAACACATACATTAGCACAGCGGGATTAGAACACGGCCCCGTTACCCCCGACAACAACACAGCCAATTAGAGAACATGGGATCAGCCCCCTACTGTGGTCTGGATTAATAATGGACAAAAAAATACGTGGCTTTTCTGTGCTGCTTCGTTGTTTATAGATACAAAAATGAAATGACTTTATAGAACTAAACACAATTGCAAAACGATGTATACATACTAAAGTACAGCAGCACAGTATGGAAGAGCTGACTCTGCCCTGACCAAATCAAACCTGCCATCTGCGTTACTAAATTATACTGCCTTAAACATACAGTAAAACTAATTGAGATTTATAAAGCGAGAGGACGGCCTGTCACTGCCTCTGACATGCATTGAAACATGAGCGGCCTCATTAAAATGTGTATATTAGAGGCATTCACACACCGAACGCACAATGGGACGCAGCGTTGATGTGAAAGCACAGGAATCCATTGGAAGCTCGCAGCCGCGGCCTCAGGTGCAATACGCTTCCTCACATGGCAAAACTCATTTGCTGTCACTATTCATTGTAGATTCATGAATTTATATTCATTGTCAGATTAGTCACTGAAATAAGCAGTCATGACAGGCTGGATTGTCACCGAAAATTTCATTTTCTTGCGTCGGGTCAATTACCATTCTGAAAAACAGAGACAGTTACAAAAACCGAATCAAAGGGGTCTGGACTTTCATTCCCACTAGAGCTGGAATGAAAAAATACACAAAGGAGCCTTTTGCAAACAAAAAAGCTCACTGAGATTAACTTTTTATGCCACGTTCATAAATCATACCGACTTCAACCAAGACAAATGCAGACACATCTGTCAGCTGTACATTAAAACTGGACTCCATTCATGTGGATTCACCATTACTTAGTTATCAGGTGCTATTGATTTTCCATCCCATCTTCGATTAGTTTAGGACCGGCAGCCGGCTGAGCACTCATTTCATAGAAATCAGCACATTGTATTGGTGAATGCAGTGGACAAACTCACTGGTCATCAGCACGGGTGTGAAATGCAGGATCAGGTCTCATACTCTCTTATCTCTTGAATTACTCATAAGCAAGCACACACACACTCACTCCAAGAGACTCGCACTTCATAAAGCTATTAAATCAACTTCTACATTCATTTTAGAAATCAAACTAGGGTAAAATCAATACTATAGATGCTAAGGAATACAATAACAAAATATCCAGGAAGATCTCAGTAGGCTCAAAACACAGACGGGAGCCTAAATACACACACAGCATGATGTACAATTCTAATTCATATCTGTCAGCAGATGGAGAGGTGCTGCCCAGAGCTGGGCAGTGTGTGTTCGAGTGTGTTTTGTGCTTAAAATCAGTGCTGTGTTGGCAGTGTTTGGGGAAAAGGACAGGGGGAGTATTGGTTTTGATCATGTAGCTTCCAAACTCTCCCTCTCTCTCTCACACACACACACACACACACACACACACACACACATTCGCGCAGTGGGAGCAGCGGTCTCAATGGTGCTACAGTCTCAGTATTATCATTGCTCACCAAATCAGATAAGGCAAGCTGTGATAAGCTTTTTTTCAAAGGTACATTTCAAAAGCAAATTTACCTCCTACATGACCATCTGTAAAAAAACTACTCTTTATTGCTCTCTCAGTCTCCAGAAAGCAGTTGTGAATAAAACTCTACACTGAAACAGAGCAGGGAGTCTAGAGCACATTAAAGTTAACCATCAGGATGTGAAGAGAGGGGTGGAAAGAAAGAAAGAAAGAAAGAAAGAAAGAAAGAAAGAAAGAAAGACAGAAAGAAAGAAAGAAAGAAAGAAAGAAAGAAAGAAAGAAAGAAAGAAAGAAAGAAAGAAAGAAAGAAAGAAAGAAAGAAAGAAAGAAAGAAAGAAAGAAAGAAAGAAAGAAATATGGGTGGATGGATGGGTGGTTGGACGGATGGATGGATGAAAGAAAGAAAAGAAATATGGATAGATCAATGGATGATGGATGGATGGATAGATGGAAGGAAGAAAGAAAGAAAGAAAGAAAGAAAGAAAGAAAGAAAGAAAGAAAGAAAGAAAGAAAGAAAGAAAGAAAGAAAGAAAGAAAGAAAGAAAGAAAGAAAGAAAGAAATATGGGTGGTTGGACGGATGGATGGATGAAAGAAAGAAAAGAAATATGGATAGATCAATGGATGATGGATGGATGGATAGATGGAAGAAAGAAAGAAAGAAAGAAAGAAAGAAAGAAAGAAAGAAAGAAAGAAAGAAAGAAAGAAAGAAAGAAAGAGAGAAAGAAAGAAGGGTGGATGGATGGATGGATGGATAGAAAGAAACAAAGGAAAGAAGGATAGATGGATGGATAGATGGAAGAAAGAAAGAAAGAAAGAAAGAAAGAAAGAAAGAAAGAAAGAAAGAAAGAAAGAAAGAAAGAAAGAAGGGTGGATGGATGGATGGATGGATGGATAGAAAGAAAGAAAGGAAAGAAGGATAGATGGATGGATAGATGGAAGAAAGAAAGAAAGAAAGAAAGAAAGAAAGAAAGAAAGAAAGAAAGAAAGAAAGAAAGAAAGAAAGAAAGAAAGAAAGAAAGAAAGAAAGAAAGATGGGTGGATGGATGGGTGGTTGGATGGATGGATGGATGGATGGATGAAAGAAAGAAAAGAAATATGGATAGATGGATGGATGGATGGATGGATAGATGGAAGAAAGAAAGAAAGAAAGAAAGAAAGAAAGAAAGAAAGAAAGAAAGAAAGAAAGAAAGAAAGAAAGAAAGAAAGAAAGAAAGAAGGGTGGATGGATGGATGGATGGATAGAAAGAAAGAAAGGAAAGAAGGATAGATGGATGGATAGATGGAAAGACGGAAGTAAAAGAAAGAAAGAAAGATATTGGCTTTTAAATTACATTTTATTTTACATGAAATACTTAAAATACTCAATTCTTCTTTAAAAGAAAAACTTCTTCCAACTCAAAAAAAAATGTAAAAAAAGAAAGAAAGAAAGAATTATGGATAGAAAGAAGGAATTAATAAATAAAGCAATGAATGAGAGAAAGAAGGTGGATGGACAGATGGAAAGAAAAGAAAAGAAAAAGAAAAGAAAAGAACAAAAAGAAACAGAGAGAGCTGAGCTGCAGTGTGACCTGTGTGTGAGAAGACAGTAAGTGAGAGTCAGTGTGTGTCCGCAGAGAGTCTGAGAGATTGAGTGTGAATGGAGGCGTGTGTTTAGGAAGGATGTGTTATTGATCTGAACACTGCCACATACGATACATGAAAGCATCAAGGTAAAATAACCTCTTCCCAATTACCTCAACACACACACTCACTCAGCTCTCTGTCATTACCCACCACAGCGGGAGATTCCCATCACACACACTAACACACTCACTGACAATGGAGGAAATACATCCATTCAGATTCACCATGAATTCAGAGATAACCACATCTCAGCAGGATCATCTGGCACTGCTGCTCGGCACAGTTTGAAGAACTCAATATTCTCCTTATTTAATATTCTGGCCAGATCTTCAGCTGGATCTATGCTCAATTGATTCGAAAATTAAGTTAAGCATCGCATCAATATTGAGCCACACCGAGTGTGTTCGAGCTTTAGACAAATGCACTGAATCAAATGAATCATTTCAAGCCTGACAACTTGTCCTGACAACTTTCTAATTTAATATACTGAAATAAAACGTGTGCCAAAAGTAGCTCAACGCCCCATAAACATCTCAGCGCAAGAATCACAGATTATATCTAACTCATTTGATACACATTTCTAACCTGTATAATATTTAAAAAACAACTTTTTCAGAGGATCTGAGAAACGCAAGATCTCCGATGCGCAGTGATTATGTTATTTATGTGTATTTCAAATTAGTTTACAGCCTTATCGTAAAAGTATTTCAATTTTAGACAGATGGTGCTCACCATTGAGACCAGTGAAGTTGGCCCAGTCCAGCAGGGACGAGTTGAAGGACGGGATGGAGGAGATGTTGAAGAACAGGTCGGTTCCGTTGGTGGCGTCACGGATGGTGTCGGTGAACAGATTCATCTGTAGAAGCGTCTTTATCAGGTAACGCAGCATCTCTGCCGTAGCAGCAGAGGGACGCTGCCCCTCTTCCTCTAAAATCTGCTCTTCTATCTCTCCTCTAACGGGTTTCACAGTCCTCTCGCTCTCTGAGTCGCTCTTCTTATTTCCTTAATTCAGTCCTTTTGGCAACAATCACGAAAAAAGACAATAAAAGTCCACTCGGCCAAAAGGAGAAAACTTTTCTCGTTAGTTGTCAGCACGTCTCGATGAAGGGGGGCGCCCCTCTTTCATCCTTCTGTTGTTCTTCTCCTGTGGAACGTGTTAAAATTCGTCCTTTGTTCTGGAGTCACATAACTTCACACACGTTTGTCCTTCTGCACAATAACACCTCGCTGGTGTGAAAGAATCTGGCTATCTGATGACCCTCCCGAATCGCTGCTCTTTTTCCCCTCCCTCGCTCCGTCTCGCTCTCCCTCCTCCCTCACCCCCTCCCTCTCTCCTCTGGCTTCCTGTGATGGTGTGATTGAGTCCCCAAGGGTCACCGAAAAGAAGGGAGAGCAGGTGCTGTTGGCAATAAATGTTTAATTATCGGATTAATAATCATCCCTGGAGGCGTACGCGAACGGGACGATACAGTGTCCCGCCGGCGGATCCGTATACATGTGCACGTATTCCCGCAAACAAACAAACATGATGCAGCGCAAACTCCAGCCGTCTGGCAATATGGCAAAAGCTGATGAGTCAATTACCGCTACATTGTCTTTTGACAACAAGCAGCCCACTGTGATCTCACACTGTGATGTGCTCCTACAGTAATAGACTTCTCCGGCATTTCCACTTTAGGGGCTCGGATGTGTGTTGGAAATCCTAAAAGAGAACATTTGTCTCAAGTGTTGGATCAGCGGAGATGTTTTTTCGTCTATTGCCAGTTTTATGAATCCAATCTGTGGAGATTTATTCAGTCGATTTGAAGGTGGTGGTGCTTGCTCAATACTTAGGGTTAGGGAATTGAACACATTACTAGTTTCTGATGCGTAAATATTCATGTGAACGATATCCTAAAATAGTGCGGCTAGTTTGGGAGGGATGTGCTAATTTCACATAGTGGACAATGCAACGGTTTGAACGTTTTTTGGGGTATAAAAAAAAAAACAATGATCAATTCAATAAAACATTGAACAAAAAATACTATTTATATGATATTACAGTAGGTGGCCAACCAGAAGGCAAATCCACCGCAGCAAAAATAAACCAGTCCATTAGTAATACGTCATATTGAAATAATTCATATCGTCATATCGTAATTGAATATCGTAATTATAACGTCATATCGTAATTGAAATACGTTATATTTGAAATACGTCGTATTACACTTTGAATTAGTAGTAGTACTATTTGGGAAAAGAATTTATAACAAATAAAATAATAACAGTGTTAAAAACATATTGTATTGTATTAAAACATCTAAAATAAATCAAATAAAACAAATCAAAATTAAGATAAAACTGTATAAATACCTGCATAATGGCCAGTGAGTTAAGAAAATTTACCGGCCATAAATATTTTTTACTAGCCATGAAACGGGGAGTAATGACACCAATTTTCAGGTACAGAAATTGCAACATGACATCATGACTTTTGCGTAAACATGCACGCCACTTTCAAGTGGTTCAAGTGGTGTGTTATCTATCTATACGCATTTTGAGCTATCCGCATGTATGCGTGTATGTCTACGCCATTAACGTCCGAGTGATTCCGCGTGTATGTCTACGCCGTTAAAAGCGAAACGAAGCAAAATGTAGATCTACATCTGGGGAACGATATTTTTTTTCCTAGGACGGTAGGGGAAGACTAATAAATGCTATTAACCCCAGTGACGGGTAGGTTTAGGGATGGGGTTGGGGTAGGTCATATATTTATACAGTAATGTAGCGTTAAGTCAACAGCATTCATTAACACACTGAAAAGCAATTTTGCATGTTGATAGCACGCCAAAAATAGAAATATGAATTGGCGTGTCATACATACGCAATTTCATGAGATCAGTCTGAGAAATTTAATAAAGTAATCAAATGTAAAATAAACTGCATAGTCTTTACTATACATGTAACATGTATTAATCATTAATTAAAGTTACAAAAGTTATTCAGTCAAGAGCAGTGAGTGATTTAATTGTCTTTTTGTTGTTTGATTAACATCAATATCAAGCTGCTGTCACTTTAAGAGATAATGCACGGATCCAATATACTGATACAAATGTGTTTATGTTTACTCAAGGCATAACTGACTGCGTTTATGAGGATACTTGCCAATATGGGCATTTTTTTAATTGCAAAATGGCGTGAAAGAGTTCAATTCGGTATTCGCACGCAGATTTCAGATGGCCGCGCTTCAGATGTTTGCACAGAGAATACTTCCCACAGCACACGAGTAACGAATTGAGTTCCCTTTCGCCTTCTTGCGAAATATATCTTCTATATCTTTTAGAAAAAGTCCCATACAAAAATTGCATGGAAGGCAGGAGCAGTCACATCTACGCACCATACACTGTAAAAAAAATCTTTTCATGATTAGTAATCACAGCATTTTTTTTCTTTTGTCAAATCAACTTAAATAAATTATTTAGTTCAGATAACAAATAATTTTGAGTTTCTGATGATTAAATCATTCTCATTCATTGTATTAACTCACTTTTTCCAGTTCAATGAACTTAAAATTTTAAGGCAACCAGGTTACTTACTTTTTAAACCAACAATATTTTTTACAATGGAGACCTTGGGTGGACTTATTTGACTTGCGCCATAAGCAACCACAACACCTGGACACTATAGCAATGCACTGAAAACACTCTGAATGTCTTTGCAACCATTGTGTTGGTGACTTTTGCATAGACAAGGACAACTTTTACAGTTGGAAATGTGTACACTCAGCATTTTCTCTGTTCTTGAGCTTTGAAAGAACAGATGCCTCTCCTTTGTAAACAACTATCAGATTGAGAATCAAATGGTGTTTCATCCACACGTTTAAAAACAAAATCTATTCCTCCATCTGTTTTCTTGTGCACATCACCATATGCACAGGACTGAACGGTGTCATTCCAGTGAGAAAAAGCTTTTGTGCATGTCCACACAACACTCAGCAGGAGGGCGCTGGGATTGTTGCGTGTGCATGCATGTATGTATGTGAATGCGTGTATGAGGCGTTCTCGCTGGACTCATGTGCTTTGGATACGGCGCTTGACAGGATCAGTGTGCTGCCCATTAGTGCGGCCCGTCCCCTGTTCGTCGCGAGACAAAGGGACGCATCCGCGGTACAAAGTTAGCGTGACGACCCCCATCGAGCACTTTCGGAGAGGAAGTTTTCAGCCCAGCCCCCGTTTCTGTCAGTGATGTTTTGTATTCATGGGGTAGATGTGCCAAAGGCTTCAACGCAGGGTGCCAATCTTCACAGAGTTAGGGGGATTTCATAGACTGCAAGACTTTACACAGAAGAGATGTGATGATACTATTGCACAGTGAGGGTATCAGATGATAATACCATTGTACTTTAATATAGTTCATGGTGCTGCATGATTATCATAATCATATACTATGGTGTTCACGCAGTACTTCAAAGAATACAATGGTACTTGCATGCTAAATGTTCAGTTGAAACTCCGTTTTTACATTTTTATTGATACGGCTTTCAAAATTCTTTAGATATACAGTATTGTTACATAAAATTGTATTATATAAAAAATGTTATGGCTCAAAGGTTGCTCTTTCACAGCCCATACATTCTCAAAAATGGTTAATTTAAATATAAAGAGAGATCTCATTTGTAGTTCTTTCGTATAGGACTACTATATGTAAAGATGCTATGTGAACAAAACATCACACTCGTATAAATTAACTTTGATCCTGCAAACAGCAGTTCACTTATGAAGCAGTTTCCTCGGAATGCACCACAAATAGCTCATCAGCTTGTCGATAGATGTGATACACACGGATTGTGGCTGCTATGGAAACGAAAGACTATCCATAACCTAATTCTCTTAGAAAGATGAAACCAATACAGTAGTCATTCTTTTGCTATGTCAAACTTTAAAGCTCTGTGTGAAGTTAAAAGACATGCACAGCTTGCATGATCATCACTGAATGTTTCATTCTCCAACATGCTTCTGATGTGCACAGTCATTCAACAAACAACCAAACCCAATGCAACCCATAATATGTCAAATCTGAACTTGTTAAAGATGCGAAGCAGTGTGCCTTGATCCTTTCTACACCAATCCTGAAGATGAAGCATAAAACATGAAAAATAAAAAGTCATCAGAAATGAAGTGCCTTTGGCTAGGGAGAGCATAATGATCTTGTTATGATTATATTCTCTCCTCTGTGGACCCCAGCATGGAGTTATTGCTCTCTCATGTGTGCTAAGACATATTATAGTGCCACAAATTCACAATTTTTACTGAGGAAGTTTGTTGTTTCGCCAATCCAACTGAAAAACCTGAAAATGTTTCTGAACTATAAAGACTCAAAGACACCTTGTATACTATTTCAGCTATGTTTACCACTAACAGATACATACTCTCAAGCATATAACCACATAAATGGTTTTGAAATCAAATATAATTAGACCATAATATACTTTTGGCCAGTGGCGTAGGTTTGATTTTGAAATTGGTGGGGACGGGGACATATAAATATATTTTTAAGTTTTGATCAAAATTATTGCTAGGGATATATCAGTGTCACTGGATATTTGTATTTGTCACTGGATAGCATCCCTACCCTATCCTACGCCCTTCCTTTTGGCAATTTACTGTATATCAAAAATAAAAATGCAAAAGTTTTGACTAGGGAATACATGGTTCAAAGTATTACAATCGAAAATAAAAAGTGAGGATCTTTCTCAGGATTTGTATTAACATGAAACATCAATTTAACATCAACACTAACACAATTTTTTAACATCAATGCAGACTACTGTTAGTTAGTTCATCCAAAAATGAAAATTATGTAATCAATGCCTCACCCTCATGTCGTCCCAAGCCCGCAAGACCTCCCTTCATCTTCGGTACACAGATTAAGATATTTTAGATTTAGTCTGAGAGTTTTGTTCCTCCATTGAAAATGTATGTACGATAAACTGTCCTTGTCCAGAAAGGAAATAAAGACATCATCAGAGTAGCCCATGTGACATCAGTGGGTTAGTTAGAATGTTTTGAAGCATCGAAAATACATTTTGGTCCAAAAATAACAAAAACTACGACTTTATTCAGCGTTGTATTGTCTTCCGCTTCTGTTGTGGATCCGCGTTCAGTGACGCTGCTGACGTGTGTCTGGTGCGGCTGAGCTTTGTTCACAGTCTGACGGAGACGCACGCTGTACAAAACAATCTTCGCAAACATTTCTAAGGATTTCCACACAGAGAACGACTTACATTTTTTTGCCCGGCCATATTTATTTGAACCCGAATACACGGACACTCGTCAGCAGCGTCACATGGGCTACTTTGATGATGTCTTTATTTCCTTTCTGGACAAGGACAGTATACCGTACATACATTTTCAATAGAGGGACAGAAAACTCTCGGAATAAATCTAAAATATCCTAAACTGTGTTCCAAAGATGAACGGAGGTCTTGCAGGCTTGGGACGAGATGAGGATGAGGCATTATCATTTTCATTTTTGGGTGAACCAACCCTTTAATGCCATTTACCAGGCTGTTAGCAGCGGCACCTTGCTGTTTTAAAGATTCAATTTTCTGCACTCTCTCTCTGGAATCCTGTACAATCCTTTAAAAATGGCCCCTAACAGTCACATCACGACTAGAGAGCTCTGTGAGAGAAATCGATTCTGCGCTCAAGACAGCAACCATGCCGTTTTCCCTTTACCTGCTCAACACCGGCACAATCGAAGACTCATTACCACAGATTCTTCCAGTCTCTCTGTGGACTCCAGAGGAATGAGTCTGACTCAATTAAAAGACACATAGACCAGCACATCATTGATAAAACTTTACACCGCCGGAAGAGCAGTGAGGAAACGCAGGCTTTGTTTTCTTGAAAGACTATTAGACTTGTTCTTTGTAATGCCAGCAGCCAGAGATTTGTGTTTTTGTGTCACCGATTGATTCCAATGAACTAGAAGTCTGCCGTTGTTCGTTGTTATAGTCTCAAATATCGAAGAACTAGGGCTGTCAAGTCAACTATGAGATTAAACAGTCAAATTAATCGAACCACAATTTAACAATACAGAGGAAACTGAACAATTCAGATTTTTAAGAACTATATTATTAGCCTACAATTGTTAGGAAGACTTTAAACGAAATTAATAAAATGAGATAACGTCAAATCAGTCACAAGTGAATTATAAGAACACGTAGAAGACAATTTAAGTAGACAGAAATCAGAAAAATTTGTTAGTAGATTGACATTTTAAGTAATTGCAATTTAATAAGATTAAAGTTAGTCCAATTTAAACTAAAAAGTTATCACAACAGTTTCTTTAGTTTCATTAACTTTTGCAGTACTTGTCAGAGTAACTTGGAATTGCCTTTTACACAACTTATTTTCAATTACGCATGGTTTATTTGCTTAATTTTAAGGCAACGGGTTACCCTAATTGTATGTATATATATGTATATATATATATATGTGTGTGTGTGTGTGTGTGTATATATATATAAAACCCATAAAAATACAAAAAATAATTAGCAAATGATATATGCATATTTGGATTAATAAATGTTTTTAAAAATGTTTTTGTATGCATTTACTTGCTAATCATAAAATATTATATACATTTGATTTCATATTTATTATATCATAGATTTTTAACTAATGTATTTATTTATGTATTTATAAAATATGCATATATTGTTTGCTGGAAGTATTTATTTATGGATCAGTTTTTAACTGCTCTAAATGTTCACGTTAAATAGACATCCATAATAAAAACGTATGCCATTTGGAGTGCAAAAGTGTCAGTTATAGTCGGTTGAACTCACCAAGACAGTGAATATCCGCATTATATTCAGCATATTTTATATCTTTCTTCTAAAAGGAAGGATACTAAATAATTCATATAGCAAAACAAAAGGTTATACACCTGATTTAAGAGCGGAATAATCAGTGGGCATGTTGACATGTGAGCTCGCACACACACACAGCAAGCTGACATGTGCCATCCTGCTCATGGTGAAACATATAGAGATGTGTCTGGTCTGTCTATGGTAGGGCATGGACGTGAGGGACACATTCTCTCAAAAGACCTCCAGCTAAGATAATAAAGATCACCGCCAGCATGCCAAGCTGTGCCAGGGCTGTCTGAAGCAGCTGTTGGCCGGGTCTGGTATAGCTCTCTGCTGGGATACTTATGTTACGGACCTGTCATGAGGTTTGGATGACGCGCTGGACCTGGGTTTGTGTGAAGTGGGACCATCTGACAGATTGGTGATCTTGGGGAGCCCAGAATCCAGGTGCAGCCACCAGGTCCCACAGCTGGATGTAAAAGCTCCAGCAGGGTAAAAACCCTTTTTGTAATTGGGCGTCTTTTGGCTCTGGCACAAACAGGTTCTGACCTTTGATGGCTAAGCATTTGGTCTTCCTCATCATTAGGCTGCTTTGCCCATATGCCAAGAGATATAATTGGTCCTTTCCTTCTCTATCAAGCCTGAGCAGAATGTTCATTTTCTCTTGAGAGGAAATGCCACGCCATGGAAAGGCTCTTCACCAGTTCCTCTGCTTCTAGACAAAAACAACAAAAAAAAAACACTGTTGACAAGCACATATGACCTGCTCCATCGTTTTTTTTTTTGTTGTTGTTTTTTTTTTTTTTTGCACTGAATAAAAAATGTTTTGATGCAATTATTTCGCTTCTACTCCAAACCACAGTCGAAATAACAATCATTTAAATGGTGGCTGTCACAAAAACTTGTTTTTGAGAAAACGTCCTCTAAACAATTTCAGACATTTGACATAATTAGGATATTTATTTAAAAAATACATAAATGATTAAGACATCAATAAGGAAAAATATAATGCATTAATATTATAGTGTTTATATTTAAAGGTGCGGTCACATCTGTGCAATTTTGGTCCATTGTCAACAGTATATCAATGTATAAAGCACAGCTTGATCAACACGTCGTTTTTGCGTGAACCCGTTGTGAAATATGCATGTGGAAATTTGAGGCAGGATTTCGCCCATGAAAATTCACCAAACACAGTAAATGTGACTGCACCTTAACAATACATTTATGATTTTAGCAATTTGCTCATAGCTAAAGTTATAAGCTACACTTAGGGTTAGGGTTAGGGTTAAGAAAAGGTTCTATATAGAACCTTAAAAGGTTCTATCAGCGCTACGTATTTGGAACCCCTAAAGATTCTATACAGAACCCTTTTCAAGAGTCATCAAGACCTAAAATGTACAAGACCCTAAACATCAAGACCCTAAAATGTATTTATGAATGCATGTGAATGATCACAAAATTAAAGATATGGGGGTTAGAAAATGTATATATTTATACCATTTTATGTAGGTAATCAATATCACACGAAGAGTGCCATTTCAGTAGAAAAATCAGCATGATTAAAATGTGATATTAAGTTACTACAACAGTTTAATAAAAAAAGATGTTGCAGAATAATGTAATATCTGAATGAATAATAGCCTATAAAGAACCTTTGTGCCAAAAGGGTTCTTTCTTGTCAATTATAGAACCTTTTTAGCATAAAAGGTTCTTTGGAGTTGAGTAAAGAACCCTATGCTTCATATTTAGAACCCCAATGAACCCTTTTTTCTAAGATTGTATTGGTTTTGAACTTTCCTGAGGTAAATGTAAATTCACACGTCGTTGTTCACAAGCTGTTTTACTGACGTCTTTCTACAGTTGAAACACTGTGATTACAGGACAGATTATAAGGCACAGTAAGTTAACTGTATCTGTTCATTCACATTTTTTCCATGCTATAACTAGTAGTAAAGAGAAAGAGATGATTGCTTCGAAATTTGATACAACAAATTAAAGAGCACCAAAACAACAATCTTTGTTCAATAAACATACCATGAAATCAGATACCTTGTTTTATCAAAAATAATTTCTCCAGAAATGGCTCATTGCATCTACGACTCACAGTAGAGCACGTCACATTACCTGATTCCCTCTTTTGTGGACATTAAGTCAGGGAGGCAGGTCAGGGTGACAGAAGCAATATGTTGGGGTACCAAGGGACTATTGGCTGCTAGGTGGCCTGGGGAACACTGGGGGCAAAGGTGTAAAGAACTCAAACAAACCCTGTTCCTCAGTCAACAGAGTTAACTCTCCATAAACGCTAAGCAAACTCAGCATAATCGCACAACAATGGCACAATTAGCCGTAACCCCATGGATATTAGCTTGGAAAGCACGCCCCCTTGATTCATGCCTTTCAGACATTTGCATTATCATCCTTTTTTTTGCCTCAATCCCTCATTTTATTTTAATTCCCCCTTTTTTTCTAAAAAGCTAATTTGTGTAAATGCTAAACACTCATTTAAATATGCATAGAGCAGCACCCCTGTCTAAAATGAGGTGCAAATTTGAGGGGGGGAAAAAAAACCTACAGACCATGTCTGGCTCATGTCTGTGTCTGAAGCTTAGAGCTTAAATCAGCAAATAACTCGCTCCGAATTGAGCACAGCGTTCTGCTTTAGCATTCACAATTTTGAAAGACCTCACCGGTACTTAGCAAAGCCCCTCGCTCTCCTACAATCAGTGTATCTCATTTTGAACACAGGAGAGTTCATCTCAATCAAGGCTGACGAAACAGAAGAGGGCTCTGTATTGACTGTTGAGGAAAGATGAACTACTTGTTTTGCTCCAAAGTGAAAGGGAATTGGAGTCCAGTGATTGGCTTGGCTTCTGGAAAACTGCCTTTCGACTGCCTGTTGAGAAGGACAGACCTCTGCAGGTGAATTAACCTTGCGGAAAATCAATGCTAGTCTGATCAAGTCCCTCGGAGAAGAATTTCGACTTATTCGCGAGGCAATTTGCCGATGGAACGGCTGTTATCATTGAGCAAATCCTTACAAAGCACTTCCACACATGAGAGATTCCATCTTGTTTGTTGTGTTTGTAAATCAATTGCATTCCGAGTACTGGAACGTCAGCATAAATTGAGACTGGTTTTAAAAGAGAGTGAAATGCATGTCCATCAATCTCACTTGAGATACAAGTGTGTTTAACTCTAGGCACTTTTTTACACTCTCACTGGTTTAATTTGTCTACTAACAGTGAATATACCACACATACATCACAAGAGAATTTTGTCATTTTATCCTGAAATTCCTGAACATTTCCAACACCATAGGCGTAATTCTATGGGGGATATTCCCCAATATTCAAAGAAGGACAATTTGTCCTCCCCAATATTTGATCATACTGTATGATTATGTAACACAGTCTCATCCCAAGACGTCATATAACTGACGTTTTGGGACGTCTTTTGACCATACGGCAATATCCGCCTTTTTAGGGCCTCCTTAAACGTCGGTAGATGGCGATCCCGGGCCGTCATACAACTGACGCTTTACCTTTAACGTCAGTTAGGTGACGGGTTAGGTTTAGGGTTAGGTTTAGGTCTGGGGTAGAGTTAGGATCCCATAACCGACGTTTCAGGGGGCCCTAAAAAGGCGAATATTGACGTATGGTCAAAAGACGTCCCAAAACGTCAGTTATATGACGTCTTGGGATGAGACCGGGTTCGATTATGCGGGCAATATCGATGTGATTGCAAATACATTTTTCTTTCCAGCTCCAAAAATATAAAATCCCGGCCGCTCCATTTCCCAAATCCATTCGACTTGCCTTACACTATAAGGTGCGTTCCATTCGACCTTAAGGAAGTATGGGAGCAGTGAACACTTGTGTAGGGACCCTGTCGAATGGAACGCACCTATTTCTCCTGAAATCCATGTCATGTTTTCCCTATATCTTTAGTAGCTTGTGCACCATCAGCGAGTTAGGAAAAACCAAACAGAAGAAGAGTTAGGAGCGCGAAATCTGACAGACATTGGGCACATATCTATGAATGGTAAATATCCGGTATTTGCTGGCATAATCCTTTAGATAACGACCAGGTGAATTTCACTAGAATTTTGAATTGTAGAATTTGTGAATTTCGACTCTAATACTATACAGCTTGTATGAATGGGAGGGACTAGCTAACTAGCGCTAGCTAACGTTACTGATTTCATAAACCTTCTTGAAGTTTAAGTTAAGAATTTTAATACATTTGACTTCCCTTTGTCTTTCATAGCTAATTTCAAAGCTAGCAATTTATGTATCCTAAATACTCACAATTAAATCTTATTTTCACACTTTTTGTGTATTTTAGCACAAATAAAATATAATAAAATAATAATAATTAATAAAATATAATTTTTTATACACAATATTCAAAATTCCACTGCTAATACAAAGACCAATTCAACATGCCAAGCGTATATGAAACTATGACACCGTTAGATCCATAGCTCCACTGTTAATGAAGTCGCCTGTCTATTGTTCACCCTACACACAGACAGAAAACCGCCCATCGGGTCTGTTAGAAAAACAGTGTATGCACAATGTAATATGAGCACCATGCATCACCAGTCAGCTCTGGCCAGGGGCCCGTCCCCAACAGCTGAGTCCCCTCCGCAGGGCTGGCGGGAGGGGTAGAGTAACAGGTAGCATCCCCAGGTGCTGGAGCTTCAGCGGGATCGCTAACCCATTGCGCACTGCACTAGCAAAGCTGCGCTTAATTAGCCGAGAGGGAGCCCCCATTGGCCTGTAATGGGCCGGTTTGTGAAGCTAGAATGGGGTACACTGAGGGAAAGATGAAGTGATGAGGGGAAAGAAGGGGGGGATCTCCTAAACCCTTCTCTGCATTATGGATTTGCCCATCTGGCCAAGTGAAGAAAGTCCCATCGCCGGACGAGTTAAACAAAGACTGAGGTAGAGGGGGGCGTTTCCGAGATCACACGCTAAATTACGGTAGCCGTCACTCAACTATTGTGTATCTGATGAGCTGGCTATTCACAGCTGGGCTGGCCAAATTGTTCTTTTATACTCTTTTATAACCCTTTATTGAAGCCAGAGGGGTGAGTGAATGATTAACGGACGGGACAATGCGGTTTGCTCGTCTTCAACCTATTTTCCCTTTTTTTTTCCATTCCCTCCTTCCAAGATGCAAATGCAAAAGGGCTCGCTTGGTTAACTGTGTCCACGGTGATCACATGCTGGAAAATTAAAAGTTGCTCTGCAGACAATGAAAAGCCTTCCAGTGATTTCGGTAAACTGTTTGTGCTCCTCATGTTTTTGCCCAATTCTTTTGGCTCTTCTTAGTTTAATTTAGTTTCACACATCAAAGAAATAGCTAAATAAATATCACTGCCTGGTGTACCCAATTTATATTAGCTCAAAAAACAAATCTAATTAAGTGAAATTACGATTAATTTGAATTACGAAGTATAAAAGTGAAAGAAAATAGTCAGGACAACATAAATATATAAATCTAACATCTTTGAAAGTATATAAAATAATAAATTAATAAAAGCTCTACCTGAAGTCCACACAATAAACATTTCAATGAGGAAAAAAGTACCTTTAAATGACAAACAAAAATATGCTATCTACCCAGGCCTCCCTGTTTTTGTTTCATCCCACTCTCTGTTGTCCATTTTGCTGCCCCTCTTATAGTCTCCTGAGGGTAAAGCTGCTTAACAAACCTCTCGAATGAGGCTTATCCTCCTCAAACCCACCTACCCCTCCGGACCCCAGCCTGCTGAAGTTTGGGGGCAATTATAGGGGAAGCAAGAGGCTTTTTATTAGTTAAACAAATAAAAGGACCGACTGGTAGGGCTCCATCACCCGCTGACATCCTCCAGGTAAAGACTGAGACCTGCCATGGCTCTTCCCTCAGATCTCTCACACTGAAGCTATTAGGACCCCGCGCTGAGGCCAAGAGCTAACGACTTTCAGAGGAAATGACAGGCTTATAATGATATTTCTTACAGATCTGAGGAACTGCTTTACTGCAAGAGGAAGAGAAAAATCCAGGGTAAAATTTAGTTCGGTGGTCAGAAATCTCAGAATAACTGACTGTAGACGTAACAAGCGCCAAAGGCAGACAAAAATGATTTTAGAACCAATTTGCAGGTCAATGACATATAACAGCGTACATGAAAAAAAAAAAATCTTTAAAAAAATCCAAGTACACTTTAAATTCATAGTTTCATATGGGTTTCAAAAAAAACATTCATGCAAAATGTCGAATCAACAAAATTACCAATTTAGAAAAGTTGTTAAATTTTCAATAAGAGTATTTTCAAGGAAAAAAGCATATTTTATTTATATATTATGAATATTTGAATATTGAAGTTGCACCGTATGAGATTTTACAATCTGAACTTGTCATAAAACCTAAAATTACATATCTATTTTAAGAACTTACAACTTAGAGAGACAACTGAAGACAAACGAGGAACGAGAAAACTGAACAAGGAAGATATGTGACAGATAACCAAAACAACAGAACAGATGAACATGACTGTGACAATAGTTAACAAAAAATTCACACCAAGGATGATGATAACTCTTTTGTGACCTTCTCTTTTGTTAGTTTTAATTTAACAAATAGCATTGCGTGCCAAAAACATTCTGTTTAATGTATTTACAACAAACAAACGCACACACACAAAGGCAGACAAACTGATTACAGAATAAGAACAAAACCAGGGTGAGTGCTGCATCCCCGAGGACCTCTGTCACCCTCCAAGCACAAAGCTTATTCCCAAACCCACTCTCACACAACGAAGAGAGCCTTGTAATTAGCTTCCCATCTTTTCATTCACATAATCATAATACCCTTGTCACAATTTGACGCACAATCAACTTTCTGAAGAGGCCTGAAGTGCACAGAGCCGACCTATGTGATCCTGCATACACAAACAAGCTTATTTGCCAAACACAATTAAAAGTTTCCTTGAAACACATTGTGTTTGCTCCCTCCTCCGGTGTTATCTCTCAGTTTTTCGGGGGAACAGTAAAGCCATACTCGCTGGCCCTTTTCAAACACTTGGAAAAAAAACCTACGTTGCATTTCAGTCACGACGCTCTGTGTATTTCCTTTGTCCTCTATTTGTATCAATTTGCTCCTGTCTTACAAACAAAAGCAGTGCTGGAATACCAAATGTAGAGAGGGCTCTACCTTATCCAACTCATTACTGTGATTCTTTTTTCTAATAAGAGAATTTATTGAGGCCTTGCCCTTCATTTCCACTCCTTCCAATTCATATCAAAAAAGTCAGATCTCCAAAAGGACAAAGCCAATTTGGATTGTCCTTGAAGTGTAAGGTAAATTAGGGCTTCAAAAGAAAAGAAAATGTTGTTTAGTTGGTTAAACTTACAAAAAACAGCACGCAATTTGTATGTATGAGCATGTCCACTCTGGAGATGAATGATAGGTGTTCATATATGGCGCAAGGCCTTTAATTACCCAGACCTTCTCGTGGGACGCATTACTGAGGGGAATCCATGTGGTCTTTATTAGTCCATTTTAATATTTGGGGGGTTGATATGGCACTGTTTCCCTTACCAGAGGCACATTTGTCCTGCTTTAGGGGGCTTGTGGGGTATCGGTTGAATATGCATGGGCTGCTATGGACTGGTCCCCAAGAGCATCAACCAATGACAGTGTGATGGACGAGAATGCCTGGCATCATCCAGTGGGGGGATCAGAGAACAAAGAGCAGCCCAGACCCCCAGACTTTAACAAGGCTAATGAAGGGGGCATGCTAATGAGGGACATGCCAACACTGGGGAAAAGAGTTCCAGAAGCAAGAGATGGAATTCTCGGACCCTTTCTAGAAGACGACACAAGAGAATTCCAATGCGGAACTAAGTTTGTTACATATTTGGAAGACGACTTTCTCTTCCGAGTTTCTCTTTCAGGAAAGTTGTCGGGAGTCAATATTTAAAGTACCTATAGATGTTTCAGAAAGTGGTGCCTTGTGATAAGTCTCTCGGATATTAATCGCCTGATTATGAATTCAAAATGAAATAGCCTTTGATGCTGTAAGACACCAAGACTCTTTGTGCACTACAGGAGTCAGTATGAATACTTCTTCTACTTAGATTAGATAGTATTAGAAATTAATACTTTAATTTCATTTGGATAAGGATACATTGAATTGATTAGAAGTGACAGTAAAGACATGCACAATGTTACAAAACATATATAAGTCAGAATCTAAAAAATGTATCATATTTTCCACAAAAATATAAAACCAGCACAACTGTTTTCAACATAGATAATAAGAAATGTTTCTCGAAGCACCAAATCCTCATATTAGAATGATTTCTGAAGGATCGTGTGATTCTGAATACTGAGTAACAGCTTCTGAATCATCAGCTTTGCCATCATAGGAGTAAATTACATTTTAAAATGTATTAAAATAATAAATAAATACATTTCACAATATTACTGTTTTTACTGTGTGTATTTTTACTGTATGATCAAATAATTGCAGCCTTGGTGAGGATAAGAGACTTCAAAAACTTTAAAGCAATACCAAGTAACTTTTCCTCTGCGGTCGCCCTACAGGTTGGAAGTGGAATTGGAATCCATTACCGCTGTCAGAAATAACTTAGCCTACCGCAGCCTACTGTCGCAAGCTTGCTGTTTATCCAGCACCGGCTTTAGAATCAACGGCCACAGACAATTTGAGGAAGTGGGGAAATGACATATGGTGTGTAAACCAGTCGAGTTTTGTTTGTGCTCCGGTTACCGAAACACAAAGTTACATAGTGCAAGTAAAAGCGTTACAGACCACGTCAGGCTATGGCAGATGTGTCATTTAACCTATTCTAAGTTGATGTACCATCACAAGGGTCTTGAAAATATATTATGAAGGTTGAAAAACTACATATAATAACTGTAAAAAAAAAACTTTTGAATGGTAGTACATAAATGAAATATGTTAAACAAAGATTTTTTACATTATCCAAATTTTAAATATTAGAATTCTGCTTACTTGTGACAGCAAGGTAAAATGTGCCTTAGTATACAGATAAAATGGTATAAATAAAATTAAAATAACATAAAATATTGGATTGATGGGTTTTTATATGTGAAAATATATCACTGCTTTCATATTTTAGGCAGGAGGTCCTGAAAAATATTGGCAGGTCCTTGGCATCAAAAGGTTCCAAAACCCTTGGTCTGAGTTTACATGGACATCCATAGAAAAGTAATTCCTCTTAGAGGTGAAGTGTGGTGGTCTGGTGGAAGCCTTATTGAGAAAAAAATATTACTGTTGCATTTCCACTTGATGCCACTAGTGGTGCAAGAGTGGCAATGCAGATTCTTAGTTCAAATCCCACAATAAGTAACTAAACAAAAGAGTACCGCTTCATCAACACTTAATAATAATGAAGTCCCGTGATATTATGTCTAGATATCACTGCTTTGCTTGCTAAATTATTCCAAACCAAACAAACATTGACTTTTCTAATCAACAAAAGCACCATTATCTGATGAATGCAATTAGATCCTTTTGAAATAGGGCCGGATTAGATTGTAAATGAGGCCACAATGCCACACAAGTGCTCCCTGACCTTTCCTTGCAAATGCAAGCATGCTCTGAGTAAGCCCTCTAAAGCAGGTCGGCCGGCATGCCACTTCACACTATACAGCAGCCCAATAGTGTGACTACAGATACAATCGTTGTGACAATTGAAATAAAGGTTCCACAGAGAAAACAAAAGAACCTTAAAGATCCATTTAAGATCCAAAAGAACCATAAAATCAAAATTGCCTAGTTAGTGTGAGTGAAATAACCAACAGCGAAGTGCCTAGCCCATGCGAGTGATGCTTGTCTATCTGTCTGCAACGTTCCACCACGATGCTATGGTGCTCTGGGTGGTCGCTAGGACATTGATGAGTGGTTACCAGAGTGTTTTGAGTGGTTGTTAGGGTGTTGCTAAATGGGTACTAGAGTGTTCTGGGTGGTTGCTAAGACTTTGCTAGGTGGTAACTAAGATGTTCAGGGTGGTTGATAGGATGTTGCTAAATGGTTGCTGGAATGTTGCTATTTTTTTTTTTTTTTTTTACTGCCTAGTCAGAGCCCACCAATAAAATCTGTTATCCTGGTCCTATTTCAATGCAAGTCTATTGGATTTTATACTAGGGTGTTCTTGATGGTTGCTTGGGCATTGCTAAAATCTTACTAGTGTTTTGAGTGGTTGTTATGGTGTTGCCAAGTGGATACTAGAGTGTTCTGGGTGGTTCCAAGGGGGTTTCTTACTGCCAAAAGTCAAAAGAGCCCACCTACAAGTCTCTATGTTATTGTGGTCCTATTTCAGCAGGATTATTTTGCTCACCAAAATTATAAGCCCACCTTTCCTTTAAAAGCTGCCATTCTTGTTCAAAAGAAATAGCGATGCATGACTTGTAAAATACAACAAACTACCACATAACAAAGAAAGGTTAGGCTGCAATGTAATGTTTACAGTAAATGTTTATAGTCTGAAGGGTCATTAGTGCGTGCCGTTAATCAAAGGCAGACGGAAAGGAAGAGCCCCGGTGGGCCCCGCTGCAGCCTCTCTGTTTCCAGCCCCTTTTAATTAGACTCACAGCAGGGACACCTTACCCACACACGTGCCTCTCTGTCTCGCTCTCTCCATCACTCTATCATCCGCTCATCCCCTTCACCCAGTGTATGAGTAACTGTCTGTGAGCCCCAGTGGGGCCAGGACATAATCATAGTCATGTGCTCAAAAGACCATTTCCCTGCCACGGTCTGTCAGTAACCAATATTAAGTAAGAAAAAGTGTGACGAACAGTCTGAATGTCATCCAATATTAAAATAAACAGGATTATATGAGGATTTAAATAGTTTGTATAGTAACTCAAATGTTCTCCTCTATGCGTTGAAAAACCCTACTAAGCAAAACTTAAAGAATACCTGTCCGTTTCGGGATAAAGGGATGCTTATTACCAAAGGGAAGAATTGGAAGTGTTGCTGGCCATCTGCCCAGTCCCCTGCGCGCTGACATTTGGCTGTAGACCTTTAACCCTGCTGGAAAATGTCATGCCACAGAGTTTTCACCCCGGGACAAAGACCTCTCAACCCCCAAAGCAGAATGAAACCCGCAATGCAAAAAAGATTCATTAATTATGATTTTCAAGATGACAGTGTGGCACGTTTGGTGTCTTAAGACTTCAGTATCTCAACTTAACTCCAGAAAAGCCTAAATGAGCTAATTTGACTAAATAGCAACTTTTGCAAATGTCTATGGCTTTTTATCCTGAGAAAAAAACATAACTCTCACAAAAGTCTCAAAAAAGTCAAAAATAAAAAAATCTCAATGGCTCAAAAATCTCAATGTCTCAAAGATTTTAGGCCGCGGGTGAAAGATTCAACGCTTGCGGGTGAAAACGTAAAAATATTTTATCGGTTTTGCCTTTCGTTTACACGGCGACGCCGTTTTTGGGGCTTAAAAACGCAAAAAAGTGAAACCACCCTCCAGAGTGGAAATCTTAAAAACGCTCCACCGCCGCGTTCCCGTGTAAAGGGTAAAAACCGGTAAAAATGCAAAAGTCTCCTTGACAGTGAAGGTTGTACGCAGGCGCGCGGACTTGGTGTTGTTGTGTGGCAGTGCTCCACATTGCCACCTAGCTGCCTGGAGTGCAATAATACATTGAATTTCACACACTTTTGCGTCACCATATTATGCACACGGATTTCCCACCCAAAATACTCGTCTAAACGCAGAATAAAAAGTGATAACGCAACACCACTTTTGTGTTTTCTCTTCAGAAACGTTTCCGTGTAAACATAGCCTTAAACTGTGCTCACACTTGCCAACAAACTAAAGACTGCGATCAAAAGTCAAACAATTATAACATGAGCTCAAACATTTCTCATCAAATTCATCCTAGATGTAATTATCAGCACTATGTTGTCCACAAATAAATGATAAAGGGCCAATATTAGATTCATATCCTATTTTGTATTATACCCAAATGCACAGTTTGAAAAACAGGTTTTATCGTAGTATTTGTCCAACTCCATTGACTTGACTTGGACAAAAACTATGATAAAACACCTGTTGGAAAGCATATTTTGTACTGATTTTTTGTGAGCATATCAGTGAACACCCCAGACCACATCTTTTTTAAACTAAAGTTTAATGCGTTTTAGGATTGTTCCAGTGCACCTCAGCAACCATTGTCGAGGTGGGCGGGTCCAACCACAGAAACCGAAAATATTCTGAAGAGCAGAATGTGTCCAAATTTCAATCTTAACCGTTCTATTTCATCAGAAATGATCTTAAAACAGGACTTTAAGTGTAAAATACCAGCCCGTTCTCATCCCAAGGCGTCATTTACTGAGGCTTTTAACAATTCGTAGACATCCAACGCACATGGCACCCTTTAGCGTCAATATGAGGCGCAGATATATATGGGTATACCTCCTAGTGATCTAACCCTAACCCTACCCCAGACCTAAACCTACAATAACCGAACAAAGCTCTGTGCGTGTTATATTGACGCTAAAGGGTGCCGTGTGCGTTGGATTTAGACGAAATTTCAAGTGTCACTATATGACGCCCTAGGATGAGAACGCGTTGAAAATACTGAACTTGACCTCCTGGCCGTGAATGTAAAAATAAAAATAAAAAAATTATGATATTCAATATCAGCCAATAATGTATCCGCCTATAACCAACACACTATTGTGCCTCCCCACTATCCACATACTGTACATTTTACAGCTTACTGAGTGGCAAAAATTGTATAATTTCTATTCATTGTCAAGGACACATTTGAGAAAGTTGTTACAAGAAAGATAACTCAACTAAGCCTGGGTGTTAAAAGAGGAACCCCAATGAACAATAAAATGATCCTCTTAACTTTGGTTCTGGATCACAGGCTTAACTGAATATCTCTTGCTGTAAACTTCAGCCACAGTATCCGCCGATATATCAGGCCTGGTAATAAAGAAATCCCAACTGCCTTAATGGCAGACAGAAACTGAACGCCCTCAGCAGAGAGAGATAAGACACACATTCACCACGTATCCTCTTGAGCTTCGATTGTAGTTATCAATCAAGAGCGCACAAAGTCAGGGGACAGCAAGTGAGCCAATTTCCACATGCAGAGCGTTCTCATTATGAGGCAGCTGAAAGGTGTCGACTGAATGAATCACTGTGCAGAGATTTAGAGCGCCGATGTCTGACACGGCATGCTGTGATGGATTTCATATGTCTCAATCACACGCAAAGGCCTCAGTGGAAAATTCAGAGGTTGGAAATCTTATTGAAAACAACAACCTGTTTTTGAGTATTTGAATTTCATGAAAACTTGACTTACTGTTTGTCAAGCATATGTGGAAGTGAACTGGATCCATCCCGTAAAGAGGTGGAATAAGCCAGGGCCGTGACCACTATAGACATTGAGGGCAGGCAAGTCCTCACAGTAATTAGAAATGGCCAAATTGTCCCCCTAAATATTTGATATTCTTAATGTTGCTCTGCTACACACCACTTTGTTAGTTTAGCATGAAAAAAAGTTAAAATTTTTAGGCTGGTCTTCCTCAGTGTATGAAAACGCTTATCAATTTAGTCATTTTAGTACAGTGAACTCATTGTCATGTTCAAGAAACCAATTTCAAAAGATTCGAGCTTTGTGACGGTGCATTATCCTGCTGGAAGTCGCCATCAGAAGATGGGTACATGGTGGCCATAAAGGGATGGACATGGTCAGAAACAATGCTCAGGTAGGCTGTGGCATTTAAACAATGCCTGATTGGCACTAAGTGGCCTAAAGTGTGCCAAGAAAACATCCCCCGCACCATTACACCACCACCACCAGCCTGCACAGTGGTAACAAGGCATGATGGATCCATGTTGTCATTCTGTTTACGCCAAATTCTGACTCTACCATCTGAATGTCTCAACAGAAATCGAGACTCATCAGACCAGGCAACATTTTCCAGTCTTCAACTGTCCAATTTTGGTGAGCTCTTTCAAATTGTAGCCTCTTTTTTCCTATTTGTAGTGGAGATGAGTGGTACCCTCACACGAATAAGAGTGAAGACCAATACCAAAACCCCTTCCCCCATAACAATTATGTGCATTATTAATTATACAATTATTTGATACAATATCTATTTAAAATTAACTGTAAAAAAAAAGACTGTTGAAAAATATTTATGTAAAATTTATCAATGTGCATGGTTATTGTCCAATATTGATTATGAAATTGCAACAATAACCTCAAAACTGCTCAATTTCAATGATTAATTAGCCCGACCTATTGCAAATAAATGAAGTTATGGCCAAATAAGCTGCAATCTGCTTGCATGCCTTGTCAAAGCTGCCATGTGTTCTGCAGTCTAATGAGCGATGACCGAGGCATGCGAGTTATCAGTGGTCAGTGCAGCTGCTGGGGGTAATGGTATATTGAACGACGGACAGTGCTGAGGTCAGGGGCCGGACCCCGCAGATGCAGCTGCCCCACACCTGGGCCACAGAGGACCAAAGAACTGCCCATCCTCAGCCCTCCTCCCGCCCACGCCACCATCAGGCCAGTTCATCTCTCACCATCCACATCAATACAAACCAGAGTAGACTACTCAATCAACTCATATATCAAACTCATCGCTATCTTGATGCCTTTATTGACTCCCTTCACAGAGTTATCAGGGCTGAGTGTGCATCAAAGAGAGGAAAATAAATATTCAGAAAAATGGATATGCTTCACTAAGTGCTCAGTTGGGCTTCAAAACCTTTTAAACAAATTTTTCAATGTTTTCATTCGCTTTATAGTCGTTAATTTGCTTTTATGAGACTACTTGTGCATGAAAAGCTGCCTTGTAAATCCTTCATCTTTTGAAGTGCTGGTCATACGAAAATCAATGGAAATGAATGATGTTTTTGCCCAATCTTATTATATTTGCAAATGAAGAGGTCCATGGAGGTTAGGGGATAAAGGGATAATGAGGGCAGTAGAGACCACACTGACCCCTCACACAACACTTTGACAACACAAAGCCATTTCGAAAGAAAAACACAATTGTATCGGTTTAAAGTGCAGCTGAGAGTTGGTTATTTTATTTTATTAGTCCACTTCTTGTAGCACAAACATATAAGAAGCTCTCTGCATTTACTTACATAAAATGGGGTCCTTTTATGCTTTTTTTTCAAATTTCAAATTCAATGTGTGATGTTTGAGCATGAAGAAGGTTTGCAAAGTTACAAAGCACTAAATCCAATCCAAAGGGAATTATTCTCTATATCAAAATATTCTCTAAAACATGCGACGTATATTCCACAATATTCCTCATTTAAAATAAACACATGCCTAAGCCATACGCAAAATAAAATGGACAAGTCCTGGTTGAGTTGCGTTAGTAGTGTCTGTATGGCGAGGGGCGTGACATTTGCGAAACACGCTCAAAACGTTTGACCAATCACAAAACACTGCTCCAACTAACTAATCAGAGCACGTCGCGCTTTTCAGAAGGAGGGGCTTCGTAGAGACAGGAACTAAACAGAGCGTTACTGACAGACTGGGAAGAGAGGGAAGAGAGAAAGATAAGTTTTTTGAATATTCAAGCCTTAAAGGGATACTCCACTTTTTTTTTGGAAATAGGCTCATTTTACAACTCCCCCAGAGTTAAACAGTTGAGTTTTACCGTTTTCGAATCAATTCAGCCAATTTTCTGATATTTAGAAGAATATCAGTAACCAGACAGTTTCTGGTCTCATTGACTTCCATAGTAGATTTTTTTCCAACTATGGAAGTCAATGAAACTGTCTGGTTACAGATATTCTTCTAAATATCAGAAAATCGTCTGAATACATTTGAAAACAGGAAAACTCAACTCTTTAACTCTGGGAGAGTTGTAAAATGAGCCTAAAAAGTGGAGTATCCCTTTAAAACCTATTCTAGTAGACCCTTAAAAACAAAATCAAGTCTTTGAAAAAGGGCATAATAGGTCCCCTTTAAAATGGCACTATAGCAGTTATTTTCAACCCTGTTAGTTATTGAGCTGAAAAAATATTTCAGCTTATATATCAAATGTACATTTTTAGTGTTTTATTTTAGATTGAAGATAAATTATTTCCATCTATTAATCTATTTATTAATTTAAACTGACTTAGGAGGCAACCCAAACCATAGAGGCCCTTATTGAACAGAACAAAATTAACACTGAATTGACTTTTTAGAGCTTCTTTACAGCAGAATTGATTTGTTTGCATCACGGAATCATTATTTTTATTCTGTTTATCACTGTAAAGTTGCTTTGAAACAATCTGGGCTGCATTTCCCAAAAGCCACCAATGGTCTCTATGATAAAATTACTCGCTGCTTTAGAAAAAGCAGCCCTGTATTGTAAAAATGCTATTTTGATCACTCAGAACACCTCATTCAGAATCCGGATTGACAAAAATAAGTCAACATACCTTGTGTGAGGTGTGCTTTATTCATTGCTACACTACTGACAATGAACCCATTTTGCCTTCGAAACTTCGCTAATGTGAAAGCACCTTAAGAAAAGGTTTTGTTTAGCAAAACGAAGAACAATAGATTAAATGATACAACAAAATCACAAAGCACTTTGATAATTACATTACATGCACACTAAAATTCAATCATCTGAAAAAGCCCTCCACTAATCACTGAAAAACAGCTAAATGAATCTCAGATGATCTGACCAACATGATACCATGCACAAAATCAACTATCTGTATCTGGCGCAGTTCATTACAAGACTCCTTCTTAAACAGCAACCCCCTCGACACGCCCAGAGAGACGGCTAACATCAATACAACCTTGCTGAGCCTTGAACTTGGATGCCGTCTAAGGCAACGTCACAGCACCCTTTCCATTCACCGTCACCCAGGCATGACATGGCTTTGGCCCTGACCGTGATCTGTTATTACACTCCAATATCAGAGCCTGCCGTCATCACAGCCTCTCTCATTAGCCTTGGCCGTGTCCGCTGCGCTCTAATGAGACAAGTCTTTAATGTAAAGTTGCTCTCCGGTGAGGGCCTGCTGATGAGGGTGCACGTGTGTTTTGGAGCCGCCGATGAATTACCTTGGCGTCTGACCGAGGGGAAACACCTGGTCCTCGCCGCCGGAGGGGGGGGGTTAGCCACGGATACGGCGCTCCCACGGGACCAGGTCCCATCTGCGAGAGGTGCTGAGGTAAATTCTCATCGGGATGGTGGGTGGCCACGTAAGAGGCCTCGTCTTTATCTGTCTGATGAGGATGAGAGGCTTTTGTTTGAAGACATGCGGGAGAATTTGGGATGACGGAATAACATAATGAACTGAAGGATGCTGCCCATATGAATCTCTCTGGCATGTGGTGTCATTTTAATTTGTCTGTTTAGGTATTCATTTGGCACGGTGAGGATGTCAGAGTGGTTTTCCACTCAAAGTAGCACATGATCACCTATTTACATAAATCATAAGGTTTGTAAACACTGCATATTAAGTGAAAATGATTATAACATACAATTTTTAAAAATCCGTCTAAAAAAACGTAAAGAAAGTTGCTTTTTAAATGTAGCAATGTCTGATTTGTCAGGGTTTAACAATATTCTTCTCACAATACATCGCAATACAAAAGAAACGATGTCCATATTTGCATTGTGATATATGTACCGTGTATAGTTAACCCCCAAAAAATGTTTTAGACATTTAATTTAGATTGAATAAATAATAAATTATTTAATAATACAATATTTAAAACTTTTTAAATGCATGTAGTCAGGGACAGCATATGTGTCATATGTTGGTAAAAAAAAGGACCAACTCCAAGCCTATTCAATTTCACCCATGGTGTAATACCAAATTTAACATTTTACTGTATAGTACCTTTTGTTAACAATTTAACATATGGCGCGTGTTAGAAGAAATAATAATACATTTAAAAAAAAATACCATTTTAACTTTGACTTTGTTCAAAGTATTGTAAGAGTAGCAGTATCATATATCATATATTTATAAATCTCTTTCTTTACGATTACAATTAGCAAATGTTTGATAAGCTAACCAAGATTCCAGGATTAAATTATTACTAAAACATTCCAGGATTTTTCTCCATATAATGGACTTCAATGGGAACCAAACAGTTCAAGGTCCAAAAGACAGTTTCAGTACAAACTCCAAACTGTTCAAAGGGCTTTAAACGATTCCAGATGATGAATAAGAGTCTTATCAAGCGAAACGATCGCTCATTTAAAAAAAAAAAACAAAGTTTAAGTTTTATAAGCACAAATGGTCGCCTTGCTTTGTTCTGTGATGAGCGTTCGTGACTCTACTGTTCAAACTCGTTCATCAAACTGAACGAATCTTTTTTCATGTCATTTGGTTCATTCAACAATCGAAATGAACGAGTTGACTCAGGAAAAGGTCATTTCATTCATTCACATCGTCTGAAATCGTTTAAAGCCCTGTGAACAGTTTGCAGTTTGCACTGAAACTGCCTTTTGGACCTTGAACCGTTTGGTTCCCATTGAAGTCCATTATATGAAGAAAAATCCTGGAATGTTTTCATCAAAAACCTTAATTTCTTTTCGACTGAAGAAAGAAAGACATGGACGTCTTAGATGACATGGGGGTGAGTAAATTATCAGCAAAAGTTTTTTAAAAGTGAACTACTCCTTTAAGCATAGAATCAAGAATCAAATATGGTTTGAAGAATCAAAAATAGGTTCATCGATAATTCCTCGAGGTACAAAAACTTTTCAGCTCTCTTTAATGTCACATAAAACACAAAATGTAGGAATGGAAAAAAAAATGCACATATTTGAGTATTTCAGTGTGATTTCATGATGCTTTAGGTGAAAAAAGAGCCTCATAATGAAAGCCTCCAAACCAAAAAATGTGCTTTTCTCTGAACCGGAGTCTGCAGGTGCTGCAATCAGCCGCACCACTGAGTGAGTCTAATGAACATTCACACCACCGTGATAATGATCTGATCTAAAGCCAGTCGAGGGAGATGAGATGAAACAGAATTTGAAGATGGCTGTAAAAAGCTCCAATCACTGACGACTCATTCATACAAGCAAGTATCCATCAGTATAGCTGGCAGAATTTCTGGATTCTGGAACGAAATGGAGATCCGAATCAACTCTCTTAATGTCAAGTAAAAGCTCTTGGGTTTTTAGGCTTGGTATGTCTTATAGGTGAAAGTGTGGAAGGGCATTGCAGGAGCAATTTTGGCAGCACACTTTGTCGGACAAGTAGCACATCTGTGTCCCTGTAGGGGGTCAGTCACCGCGGACACCCTGAATATCCAAAATTGCTTCCTAGCAACCATCATGCCATGCAGAGGTTGCGTATGAAAACATCCTCACCTCCAAAACTAGCTAAAAAAAAAAATATCACAATTTGCTCTAATTGACTGTGAATGCATGTGCGAATTTGTGTTCGTCGGGGATTAACGGAAATATCTCTGCCCAATACACATTATGCAAATAAGCACTTTGGGCTTTATAAAATGCTAAGGAATTTTGCCTGCCAATCCTAAAAGCAATCTCTCAGACACAAATTCACTTAAATGCTTCCAGCATCTTTACTAAAATGCTAAATTATGAAATAATAATCGTAATTATCTTCGCTTTCTCAACGCCCCTTAATGTGTCAGAGGGTCATTACAATTTCTCTCACATTCAGCCATTTAAAGGGCTTTCGTGACTTTGCTGATGATAAAAAAAAGTGCTTGATTTCACCAAGCCGTTGAGTTACTATGTGATCTGACTAAGAAGTGCTCCTCTTAATGTCGGCGAGACGTTTAGAAATGCCTCTAGAGCGAGTCTAATCAGAAGGCCATGCTTCTGATCATGAGCAAACATATCCATTCCCTCATTAAGCTGAAGGTATGGCAATGCATGGGCTGTGGGGTATAATATGCATACGCTAAAAGATTCCCATTTTAGATTTGCGTTCACAAATATAATGTCCAGTTTTATAGGACAAAGACAATTTTTACAATACAAGGTTGCGGCTCTTTATTATTCATATTCATCATGGTTGAGGAATTCTTTATAATGCATCTTGATGAGAAATGAACACCTTAGGCTAAATCCATACACAATTGAATCATACGCATGGGTTTACTCTCAATTTGTAAAATAATAGCAAATATTAGCTTAGGATTCTTTTTGTAATAGAGAGTTATATGGAAAACAAACTGATAGCTTTATCAGGATGTATAGCTACAGCTTAGTATTCAGCTTCCATCGCCATATGTTCATGAAAATCTTTGCATTAACATACTGGTACTTTTAGAAACTCAAGACACAATCTTGTCATCTGTGGGTTTTTTAAAGGTTATACTGTCTCCTGACTCTACATCTAACCTTTAGCAGACATCAAACACAATGAAGTTGTCAGAAAACACTCAGATACGGACAGAAAATGGTGTCAGGACAGTTCACTATTCTTAGGATGGGTTATAACCTTTGACCTTAAATAGACTGTTAAATCACGTGAGCAGCTGTGAGGCTGCAACTCAGTTAAGCTGTATTCCCTATAGGATGACATAGGCAAGATTTTTTTTCCAGCACAAATAAATAACTCGACAGCATCATTAAATCATGCATTACTTAAGGAAGTGATTTATGCAGGCTTCTGCGGGTATAACACATTTCTTCTCCAAAGCACAGTTATGGCTGCCAGAAAAAAAGCTTGTCAATGACAAACTACATTATACTGAATTAAACAGGACATAAAAAAGAAGATACCGTCAAAATAGGGAATCTAAGGCTGATATTTTATACGCAGCAAAAGAAAATGGAGTAATTAAATGCATTATTTTAATAAAAACTCAGGTAAAATGCATATTTGACGTATGCCAATTTGCCAAGTCTGTTGTTGTTGCCACTTTGACAAACTCTATCAGACTCTATGGACGCGAGGCAGAATGAAACGATGAGCAACCCCGCCTAGTGGTCAGCAGTGGTACTGTGGCTTGTTATATACAGGTAGAAAATATATTGCAGCAAAGGAAAATACGCATCCCTAAAATGGTTAATCATTTGTAATATTTAAATGACAGTTATTTTTTTACATATATAATTATAATTTGAGTTAAATGCATAAGAAATTTTGCTGCTGCAACAGTTACACTGATGACATATGGTACATGACCTGCAAGACAGGTCAGTTTTTGAAACAGATATCACAATTTCTTGAATAAATAAAAACAGCCTACAGTGAACAAAAACTTTTTTCCCTCTTTTCTGTTACACAAGTCTACATCAAGATATGTCGTAGTAGATCAAACTGTCTATCCATAAATTGAGTAGTAGGCCTAAACTCTTTATAAGCTATTCCCTGTATCATGATACCATCGATATGATGGACAAAATTGTACCGTAGTTGCGAGTACACCAGAGTCCTCCTATGCAATTGTTCTTGCCTCACTAAATTCCGTAAGTGTCCTACTTTTTGGTGTTATGGAAATGGCCATCCTACCTGCCATATTTATTTGCGTAATATAGCTATAATAACGTTGACTATTAGGCCTACATGATATCCGTGCTGTTGTTCAGAAAACAGTTTTCTATGATAGCACTTATTTAACAGCGTTAAAAATCAAGTTATTTCAAATATCAGGCCTACATTGGTTAACTAACTTACATTTTTAAGGCCACCAACAGCAAAAGGCACAGCCACAGATTGAAAGCCTTGGATGTCTGTCTGGAGTCTGGAACTTGTCTGGACACAAAAGAAACACGACATGAGGCGAATGATTTCGGGAGCAAAACACATGACTTAAACTTCAAACCTACATTATGCTGCTATTAAAATACTCAAAGCATTCCTTCGGTTTGCAAAAGGAAACTCTGACGCTTCAACTTTCTTAAAATCTGCTATTTGCAAAAGCCAAATCGGCTTGGAACCGCGAACTTGGTCAGCGCGGAGACATATAGCTAAACGGAGATCATGCGTCCCAATGCAGCTATATTTTATATCAGCACTATTTAAAACATATTTGATATCATTAATAATAGTAGGCTATACTTAAAAAAAACAGTGACATTAATTCAAATTATACCTCTAAACGATATATAATATACATTTTCATAATAATTACCTATAATATTTAATATTATTATTAGCTATAATGTAAACAAAGTATCATTGCAAACATGATAACGTTGAACTGTGGAATGAGCGCGCGTGCGCGCTTCCTCTCTGCCCCCTCCCCTTAGCAACAGAGGCAAGATGGCGGCCCCCAGTAACGCCGAGCGTTCTCCTGATATATCGGTGCCTCTGAAGATTCCTAAAACCGAGGTTCCTTCCCCAGAATCCGAGGATCTAAGTGACAGCAACCAATACCATTCCAACCCCTCCACCCCTAACAGATTCTCTCCTCTGAACGTCGGGGCTTCGCTGTCCGGGGGCGCAGGCCGGAGTGGATCGGCCTCTGCATCCAACAGCTTCACCGCTTGTCGAGGCATGTCGTGGACACCGTCCGAAACAAACGCGCTGATCGCCGTGTGGGGCAACGAAAGACTGGCGGAGGCGCGGATGCAGCAGCTGGAGGTGGCCGGGACGGTGTTTTCTGGCAAGGCGCCGGGACCAGCGATGTACGATCGGGTGTCCAGAGCGCTGTCAGAGCTGGGTTATGAAAGAACCCCATCACAGTGTCGAGAGAGGATGAAGGTAAATAACACGCCGAAACACAAGGCTGTCACTCGGATATGCTCAGAGACGTGTTGTCATGTCTGTTTGGCCGTTTGTTTTTGTTATATAGGGCTTTGGAGAAGCTGTCAAAATCAAAACACTGTCTGTCTCACCTCAGGGCAGGCTTATTAGACCGATGGCTGTCAGTTGTGAACACGGAGCTGTTGTCATGTTTATGGAAGATTGTCTCTTCTCCACACTCATAGAGCTTTGGTGAAGATGACAAAATGGTTGTGATTAGGGCATCCAACTTTAGATATCATATAATATTCAAATATAAACACAAAAGCTTGTCTGTACTGCCTGCTTTAGCATACTGTGAAATCACATATGACCACCACAACATGAAAGTGATTTACATTTCATCATATATATATATATATATATATATATATATATACATGTGTATTTCATAAGGTCGTGCAAGCTGAGGTGCCATCAGATTTGAGAAGTTAATCAAGGAAATTGAGTGTGTCTTTTTAAGTGTGAGTCCGTGCTTTTTAAGTGGTTTAAGTATAAGAAAGTTGTTCACGGTTTATAAGGAGCAAGTGCTTATTTGTTAGCCTATATATATTCCTCAGAATCGGTTCAAATACAGTGTTCCATCTTCACGTACATTACTGCTTTTTAGAAACATGACCTTGATCCCTGTGGTCCTCTGCAGACACTTAGAAGGTGTTATAGCCGCGTGAAGGAGCACGGCATTGGGAAGAGGAAGAGCAGTTACTCCATCGAGCAGCTGGAGAAGGTGTTTGGGCAGGGCGGCTGGGATTCCCAAAGCTGTCAGCCTGTGCTGATCAACAGCAGCGGCCTCTACCAGGAGATGGAGTCAGACGGCAGTACTATGGAGGACTACTCTCAGGAGGACTGGTGCAATCAGGACCTTTCTGCAGCCTTCAACGAGGGAGACATAGAGACAGGTGAAAGCACTAATCTGTGAAGTCACAGATGTAATATCCTCTGTCTTTAAAAAGGAGATGGTTAAAAATCAAGGTTGGCAAGGTGTTTCACTTTCCACAGAATTCCTCATGAGGCTCCAATGATTTCCAGAAAATTATATATATATATATATATATATATATATTTATACATAATTAATATTATATATAAATATAAGTAATTGATATTAATAACACATTTTTCTTAAATGTATACATGCATGTGTGCGTTTTTATATATACAAATTAATTACACACTACACACACATATATTATGTAAACACAATTTTGGATACTATTAATCGCGATTGCCCAGCCCTAGTATTTATTATCAAAATTACATATTTATTCATATTTATGTGTAATATTAATGAACATATTTTGATGTTTTTCTGCAATAACAGATTACTTCCACAGATTTCCAATTTTCTACTAAAATGTTATAAAAGTGTGCCATTTGTGGGCCTAGTTATCAACCTGAATGCCACAAAAATGTGTATTTCTAATATCCCAAATAATTCAATCTTGTCTTTCACAGAGGAGAACCAGCTTCCAAAAACTAGAGTTCTTCAGATAAGACTGGAGCCATCTGAGCACACCCAGTAAGTTTGAACCAGTGTTCAATGTTTAAATATTCAGAGTCTTTCTCCTCACGTCCTCTTCTCCTTATGCTTTCTACAGACGCCAGGAAGTGATGCAGAACGTGATGCGTATCCTCGAGTCCGTAGAGGTCAAATGGGAGCACTTTCAGACATGGACTGACTTCTCTCGCCTCCACCTGTCCAATAAGCTGGCCATCTTCGGAGTGGGCTACAACACGCGGTGGCGAGAGGAGATCCGCTACCACTACGCGGAGATCAGCTCGCAGGTCCCTCTGGGAAAAAGACTACGGGAATACTTCAACCCTGAGAAGGTCGAGGGCAGGGTTATCATGACCAAGGTGCAGAAGATGAACTGGAAAAACGTGTATTATAAATTCCTCGACATCACTATAAGCGAAGCTCGCTGTTTGGAGCTGCACATGGAGGTGGACTGGATCCCGATCGCACAGACGAGAGCGGCAGGGTGCAGCAACAGCTCCCAGTACCTCCTGCCAGGGGGCATCCCAAAAACATACGGCCTGTACGCCATAGGCTACGAGGAGACCAGCGGGTCCAATTCGTCTGGCGCAGAGGACAGGTCCTCATCCTCGCAGGAAGAGGAGGAGACGGACCATTGCGAGAGCGCAGAGAAGGACAAGAGGACATCAGCCAAAGTCACTTACTGTTACCTCGGCATTTCAGAGGACAGGACGCTACAGCAATGTCTGGTCCAGCACTTTCAGACTTCAGGCAAACACTATGGACGAGGGGAGCCTTCAGCCATAACCAAGTTCCTGCAGGACAACTGCACCGGCCAGGCCAGGGAAAGCACCCTCTCTGGATTACACATCTACATTAAGTTTATCGAGGTGGAGCTGGACTTTCTCTCCGCCGGATCTTTATTGGAATGTTTAGAGACTGCGATCGGTTATTCGTTAAAGTTCAACAAAAAGAATGTGCTGTAACATTTGCCAATTAAGCTTTTTAAAGCCAGGAAATTGAAATATACACTCACCTAAAGGATTATTAGGAACACCTACTAATACTGTGTTTGAGCCCCTGTCACCTTCAGAACTGCCTTAATTCTACGTGGCATTGATTCAACAAGGTGCTGAAAGCATTCTTTAGAAATGTTGGCCCATATTGATAGGATAGCATCTTGCAGTTGATGGAGATTTGTGGGATGCACATCCAGGGCACGAAGCTCCCGTTCCACCACATCCCAAAGATGCTCTATTGGGTTGAGATCTGGTGACTGTGGGGGCCATTTTAGTACAGTGAACTCGTTTTTATGTTCATTATTCGAGCTTTGTGACATGGTGCATTATCCTGCTGGAAGTAGCCATCAGAGGATGGGTACAATGGTGGCCATAAAGGGATGGACATGGTCAGAAACAATGCTCAGGTTGGCCGTGGTATTTAAACGATGCCCAGTTGGCACTAAAGGGCCTAAAGTGTGCAAAGAAAACATCCCCCACACCATTACACCACCACCACCAGCCTGCACAGTGGTAACAAGGCATGATGGATCCATGTTCTCATTCTGTTTACGCCAAATTTTGACTCTACCATCTGAATGTCTCAACAGAAGTCGAGACTCATCAGATCAGGCAACATTTTTCCAGTCTTCAACTGTCCAATTTTAGTGAGCTCTTGCAAATTGTCGCCTCTTTTTCCTATTTGTAGTGGAGATGAGTGGTACCCGGTGGGGTCTTCTGCTGTTGTAGCCCATCCGCCTCAAGGTTGTGTGTGTTGTGGCTTCACAAATGCTTTGCTGCATACCTCGGTTGTAACGAGTGGTTATTTCAGTCAAAGTTGCTCTTCTATCAGCTTGAATCAGTCGGCCCATTCTCCTCTGACCTCTCGCATCAACAAGGCATTTTCGCCCACAGGACTGCTGCATACTGGATGTTTTTTCCCTTTTCACACCATTCTTTGTAAACACTAGAAATGGTTGTGTGTGGAAATCCCAGTAACTGAGCAGATTGTGAAATACTCAGACCGGCCCGTCTGGCACCAACAACCATGCCACGCTCAAAATTGCTTAAATCACCTTTCTTTCCCATTCTGACATTCAGTTTGGAGTTCAGGAGATTGTCTTGACCAGGACCACACCCCTAAATGCATTGAAGCAACTGCCATGTGATTGGTTGATTAGATAATTTAACAGGTGTTCCTAATAATCCTTTAGGTGAGTGTACTTGAACTCAAAGTATTTATGTGGTATGTCAGGCACAGTCTGTTCCGAAAGGGGCGGTAGTCTCCTTTGCAGGACCGTAATTGTCTTTATCAGGGAGCGTAAATGGGAGCAAACTGCCTTTTATTTAAATCTCTCGAGCCAGTGCAACAGAGATCCGAATGCAGGAACAGTCCGAAAAAAAAAAAGAATCCTCAACGAGAACTCTTAATTAATCTAAGTATAAAGTCTATCTATACAGAAGTATAAATATATATATTTAAGAGTATATATTGATATTGTCAAGCATTCCAGCATTTTCAACGATAACATTCGAAGAATGTTTTTCATAAACCGTTTATCAATATTTGTTTTTTATTTGTGAGCTCACACAGTGTCTTTATGTATGATTGTTTCCAGGTCACAGTCTTGTTTACATGTTTGGAAGGACAAAAAAATAAATTGATGAAATTAAGTCCTGTTCATTTACTCTCAGTCATTTTTTTCTTTCTTTTTAATGGTTTTATTTATTCAAACCTTGCAAAATAACACAATAATGTTAATTAAATGTTAAATTCATCTTAAATTAGTCTTTTGCACCACATTTCAAGAATTTGAGATTGTCTTTTTTGGGACCAGCAGGTGGCAGTAAAGATCTGTAAGAATAAGTGTCCATTAATGTAATTCTAGAATAGTGAATTATGCATTATAAATACTACTTATAGGCCTAGTGCATGTCAAAGTACCTGTCAAACTTTTGAAGTAAAGTCCTTTTTCCAATTCTTAAAACTTGCAATACTTTAGTTCAATTTGACCCCGATGCAGTGAATTGCACCCCCAAATCAGGAGACAGTATCGTTCGTGTTTTACTTAAAATAATGTGTACTTTCTCTTTGTAATTCTGCTTGTGTTGTAAAGCTGTTTTATGGTGTTGCAAAGGTAGTTGGAGTGCTGGCGTTGGTCGAGCATGTGCAAAGAGAATCAATAATTCAAACACAAAGACTAATTTCCCTGCTTAGCCTGTCATATGAGATGAGTTTCTCCCTCGGCCAGGAAACAAAAACACTCCCAATGGACGTCGCTACACTTTATCTAACCCCAAACATTTATTATTTGCTTTACTGATTGATTTCTCTGGTTTAAAAATATTGGATGATGACTAAAATATATTGATTTTATCTTGTTCATAACACCTTTATCTCATGGGTATTATACAATCCTTGTGGTTTTTCCTTCGAATCTTTTTAAATCATTATTTAGCTTTTCAAACCAGAAACATTGATATTACTAATATTACTTGTGTTCTTAAAAAAATAAAGTACAAAAATATATGCGAAGTGTACTTGCAGCCAGACTAATTATCAGTATACTTCAAGTGTGTTAATATATTTGCACTTTATTAAAATATATTTTTTAATAAAGTGCAATTAAAACAAAAAAAATAAGTGCACTTTTAAAAAATAAACAGAATTTTCACTTAAAGTATTTTTAGTATAACTGTGTGTGTGTGTGTGTGTGTGTGTGTGTGTGTGTGTGTGTGTGTGTGTGTGTGTGTGTGGAGAGAGAGAGAGAGAGAGAGAGAAAGAGAAACAACAATTTTTGTTATTTATCCATCAGTTTCTAAATTTAAACCTTTATTAGATTTGTATGTAGATTATCATATTATATTATATTATATTATATTATATTATATTATATTATATTATATTATATTATATTATATTATATTATATTATATTATATTATATTATATTATATTATATTATATTATATTATATTTAGGGCTGTCAATGATTAATCGTGATTAACCGCATCCAAAATAAAAGTTTGTTTTTACATAATATATGTGGGTGAACTGTACATAATTATTTTGTATATATATATATAAATACACACACATGGATGTATATTTAAGAAAAATGTATTATTTATATATAAAATATTTATATGTAATATTAATTATATATAAATCTATATAGTATATACATGAAAATATTTCTTAAATATATACAAGCATGTGTGTATTTATATATATATATATATATATATATATATATATATATATATATATAAAATAATTATACACAGTGCACTCACATATATTATGTAAACAAACTTTTATTTTGGATGTAATTAATCATTTGACAGCCCTAATTATATTATATTATAGAATAACAATAAAAATAATTATTATTCATATTATTATTCATTATAAAATAAAGTTAAATTAACCAGTTACTTTACAAATTCATTCAGATTTATGTTCCCAATTACGATAAAAAAAAAAAAAATAGGAACGTAATCCTCATGTGCTTTTCACGCTTATCTCCTGGTTGTTTATGAGTTGTGTGGTCATAAATGATGATGATGGACCTTAATCACACTACATGTCATTATCTGTGTTATTTGCTTGTCTGGGAGCTGTGAGATGATGATTGTGGCTCTGAATGAGTTGTGTGTAACTGTGTGACTAACAGCACTGACCTTTGGTCTGACGTAGCTTTTACAGCTCTGAATTGGTCAGTTTTGCCTTGGGAATGGCCAATAAGACATGCTTCTGATGTGTTGTGTTTGTGTCTTTTTTTAATAGTCGTTTATAGAATAAAAAAATGACCCTCTCTGTCAGGGCGTGTTATATTGTAGTTTAAACATCTGTTTATTCTATCCCAGCTCACCCTGTTCTTTGAATTTTGTCTGGATGCGGTTTGCCTGAGGTGCTCGAGCGCATTTAAGATATTAGCTTTGACTGCAAAACCACATGATCGTGTCCGAGTGGCCCAGGGTGTAATCACAGAACTGAGCTCATCCGCCCCTAATAATCCAGCAGTCCAACTGCATCCACCTCAGCCCTGTTTCCATGGCAACATGCCATCCTAAAGAAACAGGAGTGAGGAGGTATTCACCTCCGAGGGCTGAGACCACTGTACCGCTGTGACAAGCCCCACTCCCTGTCTTGTTGCATTATCATTTCAAGAGAAACGCACATTAGTGCTGCTGTCCCGTCTTACTGAACAACCTGAGTGTGTTTTTATTGGTCTTCGGTCTTTTAAAGAGTTAAATGAAACTTGGAAAGTCAACCTGGGTAATAGATACCACGTGGCATGAACTGTGACTGCAGTCATAGTCATATATTAACCATAAGTATGTACATGAATTACTGACCTGTGAACATTCTATAATGTTTTGACAATGACTTGATAGTGAAAGGGAAACAAAATATCTATCTATCTATCTATCTATCTATCTATCTATCTATCTATCTATCTATCTATCTATCTATCTATCTATCTATCTATCTATCTATCTATCTATCTATCTATCTATCTATCTATCTATCTATCTATCTATCTACACTCTAAAAACTGCTGGGTTGTTTAAACCCAAATATGGGTCAAATATGGACAAACCCAACCATTGGGTTAACTCTTATATTTACATTTTTAACCCAATAGTTTGTCCATATTCGACCCATCGTTGGGTTTAAACAACCCAGCATGTTTAGTCTATCTATCTATCTATCTATCTATCTATCTATCTATCTATCTATCTATCTATCTATCTATCTATCTATCTATCTATCTATCTATCTATCTATCTATCTATCTATCTATCTATCTATTTGTCGATTTGTCTATTTGTCTGTCTGTCTGTCTGTCTGTCTGTCTGTCTGTCTGTCTATCTGTCTGCTTTTGTTTCTTTTGCAGACTTCACCTGTAACAGAAGCGATGACGTCTCAGTCCACGCAGGGGGGCGTTGCGCGCGTGCAGGTGCATTCATCTCGGACTGAACTATACTGCTACTAGTGTTCACCACCTCACTCTCGTTGGCTGTGTAGTGCGTAGAGAAACTCACTTCGCCGCGAAACAAACGGACACTTGTTCGGTCTCATTCCACTGAATTCTGGAGTCAAAGATGATTTCTAGCTAGGATTATGTAGTAGCGTCGGTCTTCTCACGGTAAACATCGTTGGTTGTGAGGAGAACACATAGTTTCAGGACACTTGAAAGACCCCTAGTTCTTTGATTAGTTTGTAGATAACTGTTATCTACTTCACGCGCAGCAGTGTAAACGGACGAGCGCGCGCAGAGCGGACACTCTTCACATGCTGAGCCATGGAGACGCGAACTGCAGCGAAACTTCACACCTGCCTGCAAATATTCACATTTCTCTGCTGTATTTCAGGTAGGCTGCTTCTAAACCACTATATTAACTATTTCGGTGTGCTTTGGTTATGTAAATACTTAATGTTTTCACGAAATGGGTAGTTCGGTTTCATTCAAGCTGTTTCCAGTTCAACGATTAAAAACAAAACAAAAGTCAACGGTATGACTAATTTATTGTGTATATATTTATATTGTTATTTATTTTATTTATTTTTTTTTAAAAAAAACCTTGTAGCCTGTAAAAGACGATTTATTTTGCTTTTGTTGGCTGTTTCCAGTCCAAATGTAAAAACTGTAAGCCATAAACTCGCACATAAAATTGATCAGCAATGTAACGTTAGGCTATTAAAGGCGTTTGCTATTTAAACTAGGCCTACATAGTAAATCTGTATATATTATTTTATTTTTGATTAAGTGTGTTTGTGTGTACCTAACTATATTTTGGGGACAAATTTACACAGAAGTGACCAAAATCTCCAAAAAACCTCTCTAGCCACATCATTTGTAAATCTGGTATAAAAATAAAGTATAGCCTAATTAAAGTTTTTTTTTATGTAAATATACTGAAAGTTTTGTGTGAAGGGTAGGTTTAGGGTAGGCTGATTAGTCTAAGGGGATAGAATATACCATTTTTTCCATTACTATGGAATGTCCCATTTAGATAGCTAAGTAAATGTGTGTGTGTGTGTGTGTATTGTAATATTAATATAACATGTAATTAATATAGGGCTAATTAAAAAAACGTCTTATTATTTTGCTTATTTTGTTATACTTGTTTAGTCTTTTTCTTCCCACTTGGTTTTAAATGAACATAACATATAGCCATTAGGGTATGTTTTATGTTATACGTGTTATTACTACCTGGTGTGTCGCACATATTACTACCTGGTGTCATTTGCGCATTAGTAAAGGTAAACCCTTGAGTCACATGCCCTTATAAAACACTGTTATCTAAACATTTCCATGAGTAGCTAGTTTCATCCTGGGTGTGGTCATCTGCTGCTTACAGAATCATTTGACAAGCTGCTTTTCTGGTCAATAATGCCATTTTCCTTGAATTATTCTATGTGTGAAGTATAAACAATTGGCATTGTTTGGATCTGAGTGCCGTATGTAGTAATACTGTAGCAGTTGTAAGGAACGGGATATGACTTATGGCAGTACTGAGATTACTTATCATTGTTTTCTCATGTAAACATGCACAGAGCAACACATTTTGCAGGTGCGTCCTCTTCTCTCCAGTGCCTGGAAATGAGAGACGTGGGTGAAAATGAAATGGGTTAACAGCTCGGTGTTTCCTTGACTTGATTAGGTACAAAAAATGGACCAAACTTGATCAGTGTTGATGGAGGGAAGGCGAGTGAGAAATAGTGAAATGACTTGTATACTAATTGTCTATAATACTGCAACAGCAGAAGTTTGAATTGAATGTGAAATCTAGAGCTACAGGTCTCACGTTTGTAGTGCAAACCAAGGATTTACTAAACCCTTTGGAATGAAATGGCTCAGAAAAATTCCATCGCCGGTTTCTGTGTTAAGCCCAGGTGGCAGGGATAAAATTAGTTCAGAAGAACATCATAAGTTACTGTAATCCTGCATTGCTTTGGTAGCGTGTACAGGTCAAAGCTTGGCTTTTGGTAAAAGCCCTTGTTGGCCTTTTGGCGACACTGGTAAGAACAAAGTAATTTCAGGGGTAATTCAAAAGGTTCTGTTTGTTCTGCCTTTATATTTAAAGCAACTCCATGTTCCCACAGAAATGACTGCTGCTCTAGAATCTAACTGAAAAGTTTGTTGATTTAAAGTGTCTGAAAAGTATTTGGCCACTTAAAATGTCTGAACGTCTTTGCATCAGATTACAAAATATCAGATTAAGTGATATTTCTTTGAAGAAGGAATGCACAAGCAATAATAAATAAAAGATTGTCATGTTTAAAATGTTAAAAGATAGATTTGTTTAAAATTAAGACAAAAGGTATTTGGACACTTTCATGTCCATAATTAATGCAATCATTTACACCTGTATGAAATTTAGAGGGACTGTCTTAAACTTACTTTAAGAAATAATTTTAAATATTTGAAAGTATCAGAAAAGTTGGTTCTGAGAAATGCTTTAGCATCATTTGTTTGCAAATGCCTTTTGGTTTGACAACACAGAAGCGCTGTGTAGTTACAGTATGCGAAATCTCAAGACCCACAGAGAAGGAAATGAATAGTTGAATTAAGTCGTTATTTTTGTTTGTTTGTTGCACGCAAAAAGTATTCTCATCACTTGAAAAACGTAAAGATAGAGCCAATGTAGTCACTTAGACTATTTTAACGATGTCTTCAATAACTTCTCTGGGCCGGCAAGTTTCGATCCCTTAAGAAGCCTATGGAGGAGTGATCTAGCTCTCAGATTTAATCAAAAATATCTTAATTTGTGTTCTGAAGATCTTACGAGGGTGAATAATTACTGACAGACTTTTCATTTTGGGGTGAACTAACACTTTAAGTGTCCATTTTCAGCTCATTGCAGTTTTCATTTGCCATGTATGTTAGGGTTTGAGATGTGGGTTGTGTTGTGAATCAGGATGTCCCTTATACGGAAGCGAGAGGAGTCCCTCTCTCAGTGCTGAGTCCCCAGAGGAACGTGCTCAGTGCGGTCTGGGGTCATGAGAAAACTAGTGGGCGACTTTCCCAACTCTCTTCTTGGCCTATTGACATTCTTGGAAATACACTTACACATATGTGTAATGGCATCATAATCCATTTTTAAAAAGACATGCCACATCCTATTGGAGAAGTGGTTTCACTTTATTTTGATGGTCCCTTTAAAGGAGTAGTTCACTTTAAAAAAAAAAAAACTGATCATTTACTCACCCTCATGTCATCCAAGATGTCCATGTCTTTCTTTCTTCAGTCGAAATGAAATTAAGGTTCTTGATGAAAACATTTTCTCCATATAATAAACTTCAGTGGGAACCAAACGGTTCAAGGTCCAAAAGACAGTTTCAGTGCAAACTGCAAACTGTTCAAAGGGCTTTAAACAAATCCAGACGATGAATAAGGGTCTTATCAAGCGAAACGATCGCTCATTAAAAAAAAAAATAACAAAGTTTAAGTTTTATAAGCTCAAATGCTCGCCTTGCTCTGTTCTGTGATACACGTTCGTGACTCTCCTGTTCGAACTCATTTATCAAAATGATTTGGTTCATTCAACAAATGAAATGAACGAATTGACTCGGAAAAAGACTAGTCACGAACTCGCATCACAGAACAGAGCAAGGCGACCATTTGAGCTTATAAAATTTAAACTTTGTTATTTTTTTTAAATGAGCGATCGTTTTCGCTTCATCGTCTGGAATCATTTAAAGCCCTTTGAACAGTTTGCAGTTTGCACTGAAACTGTCTTTTGGACCTTGAACAGTTTGGTTCCCATTGAAGTCCATTATATAGAGAAAAATCCTGGAATGTTTTCATCAAAAACCTTAATTTCTTTTCGACTGAAAAAAGAAAGACATGGACATCTTGGATGACATGGGGGTGAGTAAATTATCAGCAAGAGTTTTTTTTTTTTTAAAGTGAACTACTCCTTTAATACATTCTGTTGACTATAAGCAATGTTGCACCTACATGTCTATTAACTCTCATTAGAGTGTTAGTATAGTAGTAGACTGGTAGGATTGGGTTAGAATAAGCTGGAATGTAGAGTTACTTATAGTCAACAGAATGTTCAAAAGGGACCATCAAAATAAAGTGTTACCTTGTAACAGAGCTCGTACAGTGATGATGTTGTAGAACAGTTGCACTTATTTACAGTAACTGCACCCACATAACACAATTTGTCTTTTGATGTGCCATTGTGTTATTGTGTTGACAAAGCACGATAAAGTAAGACTAAACATTCCACTATTATTACACACATAAATAGTCAGTATAGAACCACAGTGGCCTAAATCATTATTAAGAAAAATAAATAAATCAATATATTTGAGTGAATTATTATTTATTAAATTGGATAAGATCATACAGTCCCAGTGCAGCTCTGAACACCAATGTGTGTCTGTCCATTTATCATTCAATTTAACTTGACGTGGTGTTGTGGCAGGCTGTCGGGCCGATGTATCAGTTTTAGATACTGAACTCATGCAAGGTGACGGTTTTACTCTGCTCTCTGTCTGGTCTAACAGGAATCCATGTAACAATTCATGACTTGAGACACTGAGGTCAGACGCAGAGACTCCTTCCTGTCATCTCTCAAACACAGATTATATAATAATATATATAATAGATAATAATATCTTAAATGAGAGAAACAGAGTGTGATGCATTTCAGAGACAACACCTATGTCTTATTCAATAGCAGTTTAACCAAGCCATGCATATTTAAATTAAGGCAAATTGCAATTTTTTTGGAGTATCTTTGCACCATTTCCTAATTTGCATAATTCCTTTAGAGAACATTGAAACAACACAGACAGCGCATGCAAATGAATGTCAGCTGGTGCAATTCATTCTTGAAGTTCCATTGTGTCTTGTAAAGAAGATTTGCAAATCGTTATATGAAACCAATTAATTTAAATAATATTCTTTCATATTGGATATTGCATTCCTATTACCATAACAATATTGATTGTCCTTACCTGGCACTTAGCATCTTCACCCTTGCTTTTGAAATTTTGAATTTCTTTTGATAACTTGGCATCAAAACTATTGACATGAAACTAAATGAGTCCTGAAAATCCAGTTAATGCAACTCAGGCAAAGAGTAATCTTAGTGAGCTAGCTGAGCGCCTGTAGAGGAAGTGACAGAGTAATTACCACTGCTGAAATCCAGTGTAATCTCATATGGCTGGTCAGGAATCATCCAGTCCTGAAATGCAGTGACAGCAACTTACTGTCTGTCTGTCAGATCGTTCCTTTGTACCTGGAGTTCTCTGTTTGCACTGTCAGAAATGTTTTAACTTAAAACATTGACCTAATATGGTGGCATCTAAAATTGTATTCTGGTGAAAAATCGTATTTTCCTAGAATATAGTGCCTAGGAGGACACTGTCATTTTTAGGATTTTTTTTTTTTTTTTATGTTGTGAGAATTGTTCTTTCGGCTGCACAAGCAAAAACCTTGTCAGCATATTGGCTACAATGATCAACACTTTAAAAAAAAACTCACCAAGCGCTTGCACAGATACACACGGGAGTGTTTGAAAGCAGGCGATAATATCAGCCGATCCGTAACATATCCACTTATAGACGCCTACTTTCAAACCAATCAGAGATGTTTAAGAATCCATTCTGATCCGGAAATGCTAGTATCGTCACTTTTTTTTTGATTTCAGTATCGATTTGGTACCGAAGTCTGTACTTTTGACAACACTTCATGAGAGGGCTTCTCCCTAATACACTGTAAAAAATCCAACTTACATTTTGTTTGACAAATTCTGTTTTTAAAGTTCATTCAACTATTTAACATGAAAACGTTTACAGTACAAATGTTAGAGTATCACACTTAGGGATGCACAATATATCAGCCACCATATCGGTATTGGCCAATATATGAAGAGTTCAGATGCAAAAGCCTCTAAATCCCATTTGAAATTTTCTTCTTTAATGATGATTTTTATCAAACTTGTATATTTAAGTTCAGTGATTTCACTTAAATGGCAATGATAATTACCTATTAATTGTTATTTAAGTGAAATTACTGAACTTAAATATACAAGTTTGATAAAAATCATCATTAAAGAAGAAAATTTCAAATGGCATTTAGAGGCTTTTGCATCTGAACTCTTCATATGTTCATTTTTAACGTTATCGTTATCAACCCGATAATAAAATTTGGTTGATATATTAAAGCCGATAAATAGGAATTATTTCCTTTAGCTGAGCCACTTCAGATGCACTTTTTTTCACCATGATGTTTCTGAATTGCTTAAAATATGATTGGAATCACTTCAAAAACAAAACTGTGCAACATGCAAGTCTGTCATATATAGGCTATATAAATGAGTTATATTGAGTTTAATTATAATGTGTATATATAGTTATACATATGATTGTGTTCTTGGGACATGGCTTTTAATGTTGAGACTTTTGTTTTGTAATCAGGTTGTCAAAAATTATATAAAAATGTGGTTTTAAATTTATTGGCTAAACTGTTATCGACTTTCAAACAAAGTATTATCGGTATCAAGCAAAAGTTTCATATCGGTGCATCCCTAATCACACTGTTATCTTAAGTAAAAACACATACAGAAGCATGCACTAATATTGGGTAAAATAGTCAATTTAAAATCCACTGAACTGATTAATTTATACTTCTCGTTGAAAGAAATAATACATTTTATTGCATTTGCCATCTTGGATTTATTCTTCACAGAACGTATTGCAATGCATTCTGGGATTGGCTTTACTGTAAATATCTGTCTGTATAGCCAGAGACACAGGGAAGACAATGAGAAGAAAAAAAGATGTGGATTATTATGGAGCGAGAGTAAGGAAGAAGTTAGAGAAGGAATCAGAAGTAAGCTGTCACTGAGGTTATGCCCACCTGTCATCCCATCAGCCATTAGAGGACAGAAAGCGATACTTTACAGCTCATCAGCACAATGTCTTCTCCTGCGGCAGGGTAAAGCCTCAACCTCATTGCTGTAAGAGAAAAAAACATCCTGCACACATTAATTTATAACCTTTGAGAACAGTCATCTTCACATATAATTATATACTCTTTCTTCAGACATGAACTGAAGGGTCCTAAACCGGTGTTTACATTCTGGATACTATAACAATAATTTTGGCGCAGCTCTCATTATAAGCTGTAATTATAGACTCTCAGAGGGAGTGTTAGAATCACTGGCACACACCAGTGTTTTGGAGTGCGAAGACTTCATTATGTTAATGACATCTCCGAGGCAAAGACCCTCTGTCTCGCTGGTTTTATCCTCCCATCGGGCTTTCACAGACCAGATGCATACACTGTCAGAGCTGTTTCACAATCCTAACTAAAATGAACAGTGATTTAATTAGCATTTTAATTCTCCATTCCATGATTTACAGGAAAGATGTTACTGTAATTCAATCAAGGGTTCCAGGAGAATGGGTTGTTCCTGAATAACACATTTAGTTTAATCCAATGTGAGGTCCACAAATCTTTTTTTTTTTTTTGGCCTCTAAACTTGCAGTGACCGAATGGCCATTGCCCCACACAAGTAGTTTAAATAGGGGGGATTGATCAGGGGGCCAAGCCTCAGGCACTGACCTCTTGTTTCATGCTCTTTCATTAGCAGTGTTAAGGGTTAAATGCTCCAAAATGAGCTTATTATGTTTAGATCTAAACCTTATTGTTTAGCAGCCGCACATCTTGTGCCAAGTCTGAGCAAACACATGGAAATGGGGAAAATGTGCTTTCTTGTGGGGCAACAATCATGAATTTCATCAAAACACTGAAATGTCTTCAATAAAGAGAGCAACTGTAACATTTTAATTTTATTTATTGGTTTTGTGATTAAATTTCAGGCCGTTGCTCCTCAGCTCTCTGTGACCCTCATTGACATTTTGCGAGTGTGTTTCTTTCCTCATTAGTGACTGATCATTACTGTCATTGATTTTCTCCCTTAAATCCTTTAGTCATTAATGTGGATCCTCTTTGGCTCATTATGGAGTTATTTTTGGCTGTCATTTGCAGAAGTTGTATTGTTTGAAACTGTTTGTATTCATTCTATGTGCCTGCAAGGGCTGTTTCAATAGTAATTAATTTTTTGTAATAAATATGTTTTTTTTTTACATAAATAAATAATAAACAAAACCAATTATTATTAAAAAAAATAATTGAGAATTTAATAGAGATAATATAACATTATATCTAACAAATAATATATCTAAAATTATTAAGACAAGAATGTATGCACTGTAAAAAAGGAATATTTTGTAGTAAGTAGGCTATATTAATAATTTTACTCTAGTAAATTTACCATATTTATGTTTTTTTATGGAGTGTGTCAGACCTGCTTTTTGAATTAAATTACAGCCTTGCTACACTAAGCCATACGTGATTTGGATTTTAGTTCGGTTGCCAAAGCAACTGTGCAAAACACAGTGTCACAGATATTTTGTTATTAGTATATAACACGTGTACATACATACACATTTCTTATTTACACTGTATCTTTGCGTTGATTATAATAGCAGTTCTAGTGTGGTTGCAGCACTTGCATACTGTGTATATTAAGTGTTGCACCATCTAAATTGGAAGCGAGTGACGCATCATCTAACAAATCAACAGGTGCACTGATTTTTGAGCCACAGTGAAAATGAAACACAAAACTCTCATTTGTGGTTCTTAAAACTCAGTTATTAGAAAAAGGTGTTACTGAAATGTCTAAAAAATAACTTAAAATCCCTGATTTGCCATTGCATTTATGTGCATTTCATTTCTTAATTGCCCTACAGTCTGCTGCCAATGCAAGACAATACAGATATTTGAATGTGCCCCTGCTTTTATATCTTGAAATCTAAGCATATAGACAATTTCTATGATAATTTATGATAATTTTATCCTCCTAAGAAAGCCCTGGGGTGATGCTGTATCTCTGCGGTATATCAAGCTAATATCTCACACACTGCTGCTCCCTTCAGCTCAAACATTAGATTTGTAGATTTGAAGCAGGGTAATGCAGTATGCATTAGGACATGCATGTCGTGTGTGTGTTTGCATTTGAGATGGTGTAGATAAATCTGCGCCCCAACATCATGTCTACGTTTAAAGTTGGATCTCTATTTGACACCTCATCGCAATGTGGAAACATCTTCTATCCCAGAATGCTTTGCTCAATTCTGAAGTCTTGCAGTCTGTGAATTACAGCATGCCTGAGGATATCGGTATTCCATCCAGATCTACTCCAGATCCCCGCATTTTCAGTTAATCCCAGGTTTTCGACTGTCACCCACCCGACTTTGCATCAAATTGAATTTTTTTATTTCCCCTGTATGTTGTAACGGGGTCCTCTGAGCTCAGGTACAGATCATTTTCTCGATGTTCTGCCACCGCAATCTCCGGAGTACATTTTTTTCCCCACTTTATCTCTCCCCATCCATTTTGTTCCTAATTTATACAGGCTGGACTCCGTGCATCCCTCCATTCCCAGTTTTCTCTTGACATTTGTGGAAACACTTATGAAAATAATAACCCAGGGTCCCCCAACAGAGCGTCGCTTTCAAAAAAACACATTAAGGTGAATGAGAGAGATGTCCTGTTCTCACTCTGTGCCCAATCCATTTCTGGCATTCCCTGTCATTAGCCATTCATTCCCACTCACCACTCAGAAATAATCAGTACAGGAGGCGCACCAGGGAGTTCATCTTCTCCCCATCAGTGTAAAAATAGCCGGAGCTGTCAGGAGCAGGCCTGCTTTTGCCCTCCACTATCGATAATTCAGGCTCCTAATTACTGTGTGATACATAATTGAGCACTTGATGAAAACCTGTGAATGTTCATTTAAACAGTTTCACCTTTAAACCTGCTGCCTCTCACAACGACAGCCTTCGAGAGGTTCTGAATGCTAATGAGATTGGGAATGATTGAGAGTGGAGCATTTCTCTTTGAGATTTATGGAATTCTTCCAAAGATAAAAATACCAATCTGCACACAATGTTCAGGAATGGTTTGAGCAACAAGATGAAGTGTACTCCAAATTCCCCAGATCTCAATCCAATTCCGTGGGATGCGCTGGACCAACAAGTTCGATCCATGGCACTCTTAGAAAAAAGGGTTAATTGGGGTTCTATATATGAAGCATAGGGTTCTTTACTCAACTCCAAAGAACCTTTTATTCTAAAAAAAGGTTCTTTAATGACAAGAAAGAACCCTTTTGGGACAAAAGTTCTTTATTGGCTATTATTCATATTACATTATTCTGCAACATTTTGTAGTTGTAATTGAATTATTGTTCATTAAACTGTTGTAGTAACTTTAGTGATTTTTGGAGCAGAAAAACCGAAATGGCACTCTTTGCATGATATTGATTACCTACATAAAATTATATAATTAAATGCATTTTCTAACCCCCATACCTTGAATTTTGTGATCATTCACATGCATTCATAAATACATTTTAGGGTCTTATTACTTCTTATTTTTGAACCCTTAAAAACGGTTCTGTATAGAACCTTTTAGGGGTTTCAAATACATAGTGCTGATTAGAACCTTTTCTTCTGAGAGGGTTTCCACCTTGCAACCTTCAGGACTTGGGGACCTGCTGCTAATGTCTTGGTGCCGGTTACCACAGGACACATTCAGAGGTCTTTTAGAGTCCATGCCTCAGTGGGTCAGAGCTGTTTTAGAAGCATATGGAGGACTAACAGCATTTTAGGCGGGTGGTCCTAATGTTTTGGATCAACAGTATAATACTGAAATGATGTATCAGCTTATCTGGACTGCAGCTATCCATTTTAAGTTATACTATAGCCAGATGTTGATAACTGCAAAATGAATCATGAATTTGAATTGTTCATTACAGTCTAGAGGTCTAGTATAAAATTCAAACTGAATGCTGGCAGTCTTTTAGGGACAAATATTCTCAGGGGTCAGTGGGTAATTGAAAGAAGACTCTTTGGATAAATGGACGTGTTGTAATACATCACCAGCAGGCAATGACTGGATCAGAGAGTATTGAAGTGAGGTGCCTATTAAAAACAGAAAGATTCTGAGCGCCAGATTTGACTGTTTAATCGAGCCTGTGAGGATTAGGGTTGGATTATTCAGGCATTGCGAAGAATCAGCAAATTAGCTAGTGGGTTTAATCCGAGAATGGGACATGCACAGAATAAGCACAGATACTGTTTGAGTGTGTGTGTGGACTGTGGAGGGAATAATCAATGAAATGTGTTCTAACAATTTGACTAGCTGATATTTGACTATTTTGTGACTTGTTTTTATATAAAGTGAAGCAGCTGTTGTGTCATTTATTGCACTTGTCATTGATAATAAGAATATCTTATCTTTTGCTTTGCCTGCTTCTCAAGTTACTTATGTAAAGAGAAAAACAGAATGAGAAATTCCTTTATTGGTTAAGTATTAAAGCTTTTTACAGTTCAGAAAACTGACTTGGCTTTCTTGAACTTGAAATCAGCGTAAATGCAGGCTCAGTGTATTTACCATCAAAGCCAAGGTATCCTTTGCTTTTCCAAATCACCTTACTCCATATTAGCCTACATCTTGTGCAGGTTGATAACTTGGAAGTGACATTGAAATCATTCTTCAAAGCTTTATAAAGACATGAAAGATTTGAAATGCACAGTTGCAGAGGATTACTACGCCGCCTGAGGATCGTGTACATGGTAGTACTTTGCATTTCACACATTTTAGCTTAACTGGAAATTTATATCATTTCTGGAAACACTATGATACACCTTTAGATTCACATTGCTGAGCATTCAGCTGTCGCAAATTAACTTGGAGATTAATTTTCACATTTCTTTTGAAGCTTCAGTGTTTTGGCTGGGAATGATAGTTGCAGCTCTGAGTGATACAGCTGTCAAACCTCCACGCAGGTGATAAGTTGTGCGCCCATGATGGAAGTTTGTCCCTTGAGTGAGGTTACTATTTCTGGTGACAGAATTAAGGTAAATCTCATGACATTTCATTCTCATGACTGACTGAGCAGAGAACATGCTCAGAGAAATGGAACATCTTAAGAATTATTTATTAATACAGCAAAGTGGAGTTTGGAACTTGCTTACTGAAGTTATTGGGGCACGGCACGTACTTAAGTTTGTCCTGGGTTGTCTGATCAAATTGTCACAATCACAGATGAGAGAGAGCAAAAAGATTTTGACAATCGCCTTAGTCACTGTGGTTCAGATAGCAGCATTCTCATCTCTTTCACATGAGGCAGACCTCCGTAGCCCTCAATCGGGTCATGGGGTCTATACGACCCCAATCGACTTTTACTTACGGTAATAAAAAAAAAGGGTTCCCTTCATCTCAGTGGAATAAGATTTTGTGACTTTTCATACATTATCTATCTATACTGGGCTTGATTCGGTTGTTCTGGAGGTATGTAAAAAAAATGTTTTACACTTCGGGTCTTCGGGGTCAATATAACCCCACATTGAAATGAATGGGAAATGTGAAAAAAAAAAAAAACTATATATATTTTCTGTGTCAAAAAAAAATAAAAATCTGGCATAAATCTGAAAATTTTTACACAGAAATGAAGGCCTACTAGAGCATAAATGCAATGGATCATAAAAAAATAATATTTCATATGCAAGCTAGTGGTGTAGTTGAGGAATTGTGTGGTATATGGATAAAAAAGTACTTTATATCTCCAAAAACACAGCATTAATGAATAGATGAGAAGTAAACAAAAAAATTATATATTATTTGTATGATTAAAAATGTATTTTTTTGTACAATTACTCAATCAATTGTTGGGGTCGTACAGACCCTGAAGTCCAGAAGTGTAAACGGGAAACGAAGACCATTTGAAGGTTAAAATCAGGACTTTAAAATCAAATTTTGTTTGAAAACAAAAAGGATAGGAAATGTATTACTATTAAGATATTATGCAATTGTATAGACTGGTCTGGCTGCAGTCTTGTTGAATGAAGAGTGTTTTTGTTGCCTTTTTTGCAATAACAAAAATACTACTATTGTTCATCGTCCAATAATCCTAAAATGGCCCAATATTAGTGGATTAATCGACAGATTGATGTATTTATCAACTGATATTTCATGGTATTTTATGTTTTGGTATTCCAGCTCTGTATGTACTGTATCTTTTTTAAGAGTGAGGTCTGAACTCCTCTTTTTTTAGTGTACTGCTAGTAATACAGAACAATTGCCTGTTTTTGCCTTATTAGCTATAATTGTCTCTGCATTTCTACATTTTAATGTTTTAAATTGCAATGCTATTTGTCTCAATAGTGTCACTTTTTTTTTCAGATGCCCTGATTTATGATTTGAACACTAGTTTCTGCTCCCCCTCCATAAAAAGTAATTACAAGAAGTACTGTGCATTCGATATGCTTCATTGCAGTCCCATTAGTAGCAAGTTTGTTTACCAAAAGATAATCTGTTATAATGCTTAAATCTTTGTGTAAATGTCTCATATGTAATTAAAAAGCCACACAGGCAACCAATTTAATACTGGGTGGCCTATGTGGTTCTCCATAGTGAAACTGCATTTTTAATTAAAATTTTGTGGTCGAAGGTGTCTCACAAATAACCCAAAATAATAGATATTTAATTTTTTTTTTTTAATTAAATGCCTACAGTTGTCTGTTGACCCACAGATTTCTGTATCCGCTAGGTATTTTCGGTAACACTTTATTTTACAGTGTCCTTGTTACATATGTTACATGTACTTGCATAGTAATAACAGTATAATTACATGCAACTAACCCTACCCTAACCTACAGTAAGTACACGTAGTTGCTTAATATTACTCAGTACTTAAATATATAATTACACTGTAACAATGACGCCTTAAAATAAAGTGTAACTGTATTTTCAAATACTAATGCCTTGTGGAGAGGTTTATAGACCATTTCAAGGACGTAATCATTAACAAATCACGGATGTGTCAAAACAAGCGCGTACTTCAAGTCTAACATACATGGAACTGTTATCTTATTTACAAAAACTGAAAATAAACAATGATGTGGAATTACTTTTCGCAAACTTTTCACACAGAACATTAAACGTTCGTTCACCTGAAGTATCGTATCCATATAAATATCATTACCTGGTTGATACAGCAAGAGATGCGGTAAAAGCATAGATCATAAATCGCAGTCTGGATGATTAACAATAACGTTCGTAGTGGAAAGGTTGGGAACATTTGATCAAAATATGTGGGCGATATTTGTCTTGTTTTGGGTGAATCTGAAGAAAATCATTATGGTTTGTCGATAAGGTGCCCAGAAAGGTCATTAGTTTACATTGCATTTGCATGGATGGATCAGCCTGTATCTATACAAATACTAAATTACATTTCTAACTACTGTATGTGCTAGTAAACTAATTTGCCATGCTAATTTAATACATTTCAAAATGTGTGTGCCTAGGTTTGTTGCTAGGTTTTGTTAAGTCAATAACCCTGTAATAATCCTTTTAGATAAAAAAAAAAAAAAAAAAACTTTCAGATTAGTAAACATACAAACCCACTTTGTTTTTAGATTGATCCAAAACCAGTGGAAGACATCGACTTTTCCAAGCCGGTCAGACAAAGAGCACTTATGAATAGAACATAGATTATAGATCCTTGAAGGGAAGGGAAACATTTGCAGAAACTTGATTAATGACATGCAAAATATGCACACACACACACACACACACACACACACACACACACACACACACACACACACACACACACACACACACGCACACACACACACACACACACACACACACACATATACATACATATGAAGACTTCAGATGCAAAAGCCTCTAAATGCCATTTGAAATTTTCTTCTTTAATGATGATTTTTTATCAAACTTTTATATTTAAGTTCAGTAATTTCACTTAAATAACAATTAATAAGTAATTATCATTGCCATTTAAGTGAAATCACTGAACTTAAATATACAAGCTTGATAAAAATGATCATTCTAGAAGAAAATTTCAAATGGCACTTAGAGGCTTTTGCATCTGAAGTCTTCATATATATATATATATATATAACTGTAAATGTCCAAGGAACAAACAAAGATGTCACTTTCTTAAACCAATGTTGAAATGGTCTGTAATGGCTAAAATATCTCTCTTTAAGGTTTGTATTAAATTTAAGCCCTTTTATTCTGAGGAAAAGGGGTCTCTTTGTGTGGAAAACATTTCTCTTTAACATTCTTTGCAAAATAACATTATTAGTGTTTTCTTTTGAAATACAGGAAGGAAAAGTAGAAGGAGGGTGGGAGAAAGAGGGAGAGGTGGAGAGAGAGAGCAATAAATTATGGAAGAGACAGCATTTAGGCCTTTCCTTTTTCTGACTCTCCACTTCCTCTTCGACCGCCTGGCACTCCCTGATAAGCTCCAGCATTCCCTCACCAGGCAATTCCACTGTTCCCAGATCACCTCGATAACGCCACCAAATAAATAAATACATTTCCCTGAACCTGAGAAACGCAAACTTCTCCAACAAGAAAACGCTGTCAGTCTGAACGATTGTGGTTTAAAAGTTGACTTTTTCCAGCGGTGGTATGTGTAAATTGACTTTTTTTCTTGGGTTTTATATGAAAATAGTTTTCAGTAAGTCATTCTGGAATTGAAACGATTTTCCAAGCCTGTTTTGCAGAATAAGCTTTCCATCGAGATGGAAGAAGTCACAGCAAAATTATCGCGGTCACTGTTTGGAAGGTCTGCAATCTAATCTCCAATGTTTAAAGGGAAATGTTACTCTGTTACCCAGGCCTCCACCCATCCTTCCTGAAAATAGACCTGAAGTCTTGTAAAAGAACGCTTTGTTGGTATTCAGTAGCAGACGCTATTGTTTATTGTCCCCCGGGATGCGCTACAACAATGTGTCCTGTCGTTTTGCAGACGCGCATTGAATGCACTCTGTAGGTGAAGAGATGGCAAAAACAGACATATTGCAGATCATCCGTTCATAGAAATAACAAGTGAAGCTTTTGCTCTTCATTCAATATCTTGCAACTCTGATCTACTTAACCTAACTAGCCTAGCTTCTTAAGACACTTGTTCATTGCTAATTCTGTCTGCTCTGTTTAAGATTGTTGAATTGCTTGACCATTTGTCCGGTCATTGCCTGTGTGGTGGTAATCTTGGATATTTGTGAAGGTTTTGCCTGAGGTATCTCACTTCTATTGCTTTGAAAGCTTGGATTGAGTGTAGAGCTGCTCACATCTAAAGACAGCTTTGAGCCGTGAGAAGATTAAAGGAGAGAGACGAGGCTTAGACACTGCTAGAGAAGACCAGCCCAATCTCAGAAAGTGCAAAAGGAGGGTGTTGTGACTGAGGGAGACGGAGGTGGTAGGATGTTCATAGACTTATCTCACCTCCAGTTAATCATCTTAAACAAAACATAAAAAACCTATCCAAGGTACTAGGGGTGTAACAATATATCGTGCCACAATGTATCGGCATAAAAAAATGGCGATACATATCGTGGATAGTGACAATATGTATTGTGGATGGTTCACACAAAATAAAAATTACTGTGTGAAAAAATTCTCACAAAAGTTTTAGTGTCAGTACTACATTAAACTACTATATATAATGTTGTTTATAATGTATAATAATGGAATGGGGGAATATTTGTGGGTCCTGATAATACCAAATGACTTGTGTAACTTTGTGTGTCCAACATTATATTAAATATATCTAGTCAGAAAAACTCACAACAGCCCCACACAGTTATCGACAAAGTGGTATATGTAGGCACACGAGATCCTTTCTGTGATGCAATTCGGTAGTATCTGAATAGTTGTAGAGGATATGATAGAGACTTTGACAAACACAAAGAAACATATACATATATATATATATATATATATACACACATATATATATATATACATATATACATGTATCCGTATTAGTGTTAGTGGTGGCAGTATCAATGATAGTATTTATAATGATAATATTCATGACAATAATAGTAATATAGGCTATAGCAATCTACAACAGTAGTGACAATAGCAATATGACAATAAGAATACATTTAATTTTATTTTTATTGCACATCTGCTCTAAACTCTGGGTCAGAGGGCTGACCCAGAACTGCCAGTGAGCGCAACCAACAGGCCCCCCAGACACAGATGTTTCCCCTCGATTCAATAACACGATTCCCCTCCACCACCTTCAGTGACACCCAACCCCCATCGTTATACTTCTGGGCTACATTGAGTTTTTCCACCGGGGGACCACAACAGGCACCTCCAAACCAAGCTCCCCTAGTCTGTTTGTGACCTGACACAGCCAAGTGTTATTGGTGGTTGGGTCCCCCCCCCCTTTTTTTTTTTTTTTTTTTTTTTTTTCTTTTTTTGTTTTGTCCCATGGTTTGGACCGAGGCGTACACTGGGTAGCTCCCTAGCCAGAGACACCACATCCAACCCTGGTATCACTTAAAAAGAATTATTTTACTTGATGGGAGGGGTTTGGCTAGAGGTAGTGAAGGGGAAGGGCCATTTAGTCCAATCACTAACAGGGCGTGCTAGCCGCGCCCACCAACAGCACCCGGGCCAGACGCCCGACCCAGTTAAAAAAATAAATAAATAAAATTACATAAAAATAAATAGTAATAGTAAATAGAAAATAATGTTACTAATATTTATACGTAGTATTTTCTGACTGGTTACTTATAGAGAGAAAAGAAATGGGGGGCTCATAATTCTATAATAATAATAATAATAATAATAATAATATATTTCATCTTCCATACTACCACCACCCTATAAAGATATATAGCAAATAGTGATAAAATGCAGATTATAAAAGTATACAGCTTATCAAATATTATACATATACACATATACAAACATTTATATACACGTACACATAGAAAAAGTGCAAGAATATTTGTGTAAAATAATTCAATATTTTCAGCTTCAGAATCATGAATATTGTTATTCTGGTGTCACCATTGTCCTTGTGTTACAAGCACCGAGTCCAAGCCTATTCATTTAAACCCACAATGTAATTTCAAAGTTAGCATTTTAATCAACAGAAATTTTTTGTTAAACTTTTACCATAAGTCTTGGAGAGTATCGCAATAATATCGTATCGTGAGTTCAGTATCGTGATATGTATCGAATTGTGACATGAGGGAATCGTTACACCCCTACAAGGTACTCACGTTTTATGGTTCTGCAAGATCACAAAGACATTGTGATATTTCTTCGAGGTCAGTCTCTTAGGGGTGTCCAGATCTCAAACAGGCGGATTTGGACAGATGGTGGCGCTCAGTGACGCCTGTTTGTCAGAGCAGATCAGAAACCAGCTTCACATTCTGTCGAAAGTGTTGATCCTGTAGAACTCTTGCGTTCCATTCCTTCCAACATTCCATTCCTCAATTTCTCAATTTCTATCATAATTTATAATTATGTTAAAAAAATAAGTTATATAATGTAGGCTTGATTCATTTAAAATATATATATTATATTTTTATATAAGATAACTGATAAGACTGTCATTAAATTTTGGAACTAACTAACGCTTCTGTTAATCAGCTAAGTGATCCTATTTTTTTTCTCAGAATAATGTTAAAATGTCCAAATATCATCTGAATAATTCATCTGCTGTCCATCGCTTTAAATTACATGGTATTAAATAGTTGTTGAACATCCTTTTCACTCATACAGGATTTCAAAAACTTACAAATGTGTGAATTTCGACTATGAAAGGTATTTTAAAAAGTTGTTTTATTATTATTTGAGAGGCCTTTGTTGATGTGTCTGGGTTTGATTTTGGGCTACAATCGTAATGTGGGCAGCAGAAGAATGTTTGCCTTCCCACTCATTTGCTGTTCTGGTAGATAAATAGCGAACTGGTGTGGTGACTGAAATAAATGTCACTGATGGCTGTAGAATGTGTCTGGTGTGTGATATAGTATGACGTATAGTAATACAAAATACAGTTTTGACAGTAAGGATTATCTATGTATTTCTGTTCCCTCTCAATAGGCAGGTGTATGGTTAATTTCGGACCCTGTTTATCTTTTAGTGCATGTGTTTGGGGTGTGTGAGAGGGATTTCTGGAACAGACTGCCCATTGAGATTTCTAGATCAGACAGATCATTAACCCTGAACAGTCAGTAAGCCTTTTGGCTTATCTTGCCACCATCTTAATTCACAGATTGAGTAATTAGTTTGTCACACCTTCATCTGAAAAGCTTTAGATTATCTCATTTGTATCATTTTGAGAAACAGCATTTTATATGCATATGAACACTCTTATTTTTCATTTTTCCATTTATTAACTATATTGGCATAAACTGAACATGATCCAACCTCGCATGTAATTTCTGGGTATGCTTCACAATCTACTACTTTCTCCCTGTGGCGCAAACACCGTGACCTTATTATATATATTTACTCTGGGAATTGAAGAAAATGTTGACCAAACACTCATAAATTCAGCAATAATGGTCAAATCCAATAGCTAAGTCCAGTGAGCAAACACGCAATCTCATGCAGTTACCCCAAATGAGAACTGCAAAGTGACGTGCAGTGTGGAGGCGTGAAGGAGATGAAATGCCGAGGTGCAACCGTGAGGCGTGTTCTGCTGCATTTCTGTGCCTTCAGCAGTGTGTACTACACCGGCACTCATTCTCGATGGGAGGCAGGTAAATGCTTCGGTGGTCCTGGTGGACCGCTGTGTCTGGCCATTTCTTGTTTTGAACTCATAGATTCTCAAGGTCAGACTGTGCACTCAAGTGCAAATAGCTTTTCTAGTGAATCCTTGCACCAGACAGCTCTTGACAAAAATCACACTGAGATGCAACCATCCAGCTTGCTGATGCGTTTACCTGAAGAGTGGAGGCGGGCTATCATTTGGAGGGGAGGGGGTTAGCAATGAGGTCTAAAAACTACGGCTGTGCCATTAATCGTAATTGATTTTTCATTTCCGATTTTGGCTTGCATGAAAAACAGATATTTGACTGGAAGCGATTATTGTGCAGCACCCACAGTCTGTCCCGTTCCTTTCACTCACAGTGGTGTGCTTTCGTTCCTCCCCAAAAGCCCAAACTTGAAGCTAAATGAGTGTTGTAAAATGCAGTTTACTGTTGCTAAACTGCGGGATGTGCTTGATATTAAACAGTGTTATTAAAAAGCCTCGAAAGATATACGGTTCCCTAGACGGCCTCCTGTGCGCACGCTCCGAGATGGGGCGAAACGTGCATGGCATATGTGATGTACTGTATACTGTGGGCTTCAGATTCTCACGTAAATGGTCAAAACACAATTTTTGTATAATTGTCCTTGTAAACGCAGTCGGTTATGTCTTAAGTGAATGTAAACACTGAGAAAGAGCACTATGTAACTGTATATTGGGTCTGTGCATTAGCTCTTAAAGGGACAGCAGCCTAATAAATCTGCTGCAGTCATTATTGTTAATCAAACAACAAAAGACAAAGATAAAATCACTCACTGCTCTTGAATGAATAAACTAATTTTAATAAGGATTATATTTAATGTATAGTTTCATTAATTTATTTTTGGACAGGGACAATGTAAAATATACATTCATCTTAGAAAGGAGAGATGCATTTCACCAGGTTGTAGCACTTGTGCTAATTTCCACCTGTAGTCCCTGATTTACATTTGCTTACTCAATTATTCAATGTCTGTTATAGGTTATTACTTATCTGAATACCACTGTTAGTACATATTTCTAAAAACTTATAGCACTGTTTATTTAATTTGTATAATTTGTTGCTTTTGTTTGTAATTTAGTTTATTTCTTTTATTGCATTGCTAACTTCTTGTCTTCTTTAACTGTTTTGAAGACTTTTTCCTTACTTTAACCCAGTATTAGTTTTTGCTGATGTATTGATAATTGTAACATTTTACTGAGATTTGAAAGACTTGTATCATGAAATATCATTGATCATATAATATCTTCCACCAATAATCATGATCATATCACTGATCATTAACACTAATAATATCACTGATCATATCTCCCACCAATAATAAAAAAAATCGTGATTATGATTGTTGCCATAATTAAGCGGCCGGATTAAAATCTGTAACTTATCTATTTATTTATTTATTCTGTATTTTTGTATGTTGTATTATATATTAATCTTTTTAATTTGTATTTATCTTTTTCGTTTACATTTATATTTGTCATATCATCTTATTTATTATTATTATTATATAGACTTGTCTGAGAGTCCTTGAAGTCAGTTATTTGAAAATCTGGATTTGTTACGTCTCCGCTGGGGAACACAGATTTCAGTCAATGTCAGGAATTATTTTGAAAAACACTTTGAAGTCAGGGCTGGATTTGGTTTTTGCTTTGAATTTGCTTTTATGAGATCAGCGCTGACTGAGTGTCGTATTCAAAACCTGCTGGGTAACTCTTGATGAGCAAAATCCCCTGATTGAGAGGCGTATTTATCTCAATAACGGCTCCCCTCGAGCCCATGGCCTGGATCAAATTTCTCTGGCAACACAACTAAAAGGATTATGACACAGGTAACATCCCAGTGTCATAATGCAATCACCTGAACTGGTATAAACATCACAAATATGATCCCAGATCAGCAGGCCTCTAATGAGATTTGTTACGCATTATGAATATCAAGCCCTTAGCTGCGGTTAAGCTTTATGTGGGTCGTGGGTGTCTAGATCATGATTAACCCATGAGCAGCTTGATGGAAAATATTACTTGTCTATAAAAATGACATCACTGCCGTTACACCTCTATGACATCAGCTGTGAACTAAAGCTCGCTTTTTATGACATCGGGTACATTTAGAAGGCAATAATAACTGATATAAAAAATGTGAAATAAGTCTTCCTGCTGTTTCAACTTGAGTCGCTCCATTCAGTCGGATGTTAAAAGGAATATTGCGGGTTACTTATAGCTGAATCTCTATGTGCACCATAGGTTATGTTTTAATATATTGTGCAAAGGGATAGTTCACCCAAAAATTTAATTTACAAACTCAAATCAAACTCGATAAGGTGACATTCACTGCTGTTATAAAGCTTGGAAGAGCCAGGACATTTTTTTATAACTCTGTCTGAAAGAACAATGTCATATTCACCTACACTCTTAGAAGAAAAGGTTCTATATAGAACCTTAAAAGGTTCTATCAGCGCTACGTATTTGGAACCCCTAAAAGGTTCTATACACTCTTAAAAATAGAGTATATAGAACCCTGGGGTTCCATTCTTGGCCAATAGAACCTTTTACCAAAACAAATGGTTCTATATAGAACAATTTTGGAGTTCCATATATGTAGCGGGGGATGGAACCATTTCTGGTTCTAAATAAAACCATTTCTTCTAAGAGTGTAGGGTGGCTTGAGTGTGAGTAAATCATGGGGCAATTTTCATTTTTGGGTGAACTTAACCCTTTATTAAACATAAATGTGTAAATGCATATGTACATACACAAGTGTGTTTGTGCTTTACCTTTATGCTTTTTGAGCATATGTTTATTTGCTGGTCAATAGACATTAAGTTTTTGGGGGGACTTTCCTTTTGAAAGAAAGAAGTAGCAGCATTATCTATTGTGATTGTTTGTTTCTGTTGTCTTTTGCTGGGACTTTTGGAGTTTTATCTGCGGTTGAAATGGTCCCTGCAGGAGTTTTGTCAAGGGTGGTGACACTCTGTAAATTGTTATTTTTTCCATAAACCGCTCGTCACTGTTCTCCCAGGGACTGTGTTTTCATAACTCGCTGTTTTCAAATCAAATGGTTTTGCTCTGTTCTGGCTATTTTACTCTCTATTGAAGCGGGAATTCATGCTGTGGATGTGCTGTTAGATACACAGTTGAGAGTTTGATCACAGACCCGACCTCAGCAGAAGGAAACATGACCGGCCCCAGGATGTGCATGCGTGCGTGCGTGCGTCTGTGTGCCGAGACGTGCCACAGGATCCACATCCTTTCCGCTTCTGTTTGTTTCTGTTGATCCTTAGGTTAATCAGAACTCCTCTAATGCAGAAACGCAAAACAGAGATTAATTACGCCCAAACACAAAATCGTGACCTGCTGTTCCTGCTCATGCTATTTTTTTGTGGCCTTTTAGCCTCCCATATCATGTGCTTTACCCATCAGTAATGGCCTTGTGTGTTTTTAAGACCGGTTTAACTCTGGGGTTGCAGTGGCGGATCAAGGCTGTATGTATTTTTGCGACCGAATCGCTAAACTGATGTGACACCGTGGGAATGTTAAGTCTTCTGAGAGTGTAATGTAATCCATCCCCCATAATGCTCAGCCGGTCTGGTGGTGCTGCTAACTTTAGTGCAAATATTTTTTGGCTCAAAACTGACATTTTCAGCTATATATAAAAATAATTTTGAAGTAGCACTGTGGCTATTTGTTTTGGTGTCATGAAGATAAAAGACTGAAAAAGGGGCATAACGAAAGCTCTGTTTTCCTTTTTTGATTGTATTTTGTCCACGCGATTCTTTATTCAGCTCAACAAACATTTGTTTGATTGGTTCTCATGTCAAATTAAGATTAATGTCTCACTCAGCCTACCAGAGAGACTTTATCTACTGCTGTGGTCAAGCTTCTGACATTTGAAGAGCCGCCTTGAATCGAAAAGTCCGTAATGCTCCTCAAAATCAGTCCAATAAACTTCATCCATTCAAGAGTGAGCCGTATCTCTTTACTGATAGAAAGAATCACTCTAGCTCTGCGGAGAGTAGAGATAAGGCCTCAGTCTCAATGATTTATCTGCACTATTTTCTATATGATTTAGAGGACTGGAGCTAGTAATTACGTTGTCTTCACAGTTGGGTAATTAGTTTTTGAACATTCATCCTCAGCATGCGGCTTAATAGGTGGTTTGCAGTCACGTGATTGTGTTGACACGCGGAATGCAGATGGAGGGCAAGGAGTGAAGAGCGCAATGTACAAGATGGAGGAAAATCCGTACTGTACTACTTTAGACGCTATTACAAGAGAAATATATAAACATAAAATCGAAACATATGTTGGACGTGATCCTTACGTTATGAAGAGGACCGATTTTTCAACTGAATTGAGAGATTTTTCTGCCATCGAGGCTGTAGATATCAGCAACTAACTCGTCTTACAGACATACTTTGACTTTACAAAGTTCGGAAACTGGTACGTTACACAAACAGCCACATAAGTGTATTTAAACACCGGAATAATGTAATTATAAGCCACATAAATAATTTATTAACTCACATTTGACGAAGTGATCACTGCACACACACGGGCATTTTCCCATTCGGCTCCTCCCGACCGCAGACGTAGGTTTGCAAGGCATTTTTCCCGGTGTTTTTCTGTCAATTTCATGTATTTTCCACCCTTATGAACAACAACTTTTGGCACACGATAAAAACTCCTCATGGTTTAATCGATTTGAGCAACCATAAACGACGCAAAATATCGGCATTTTGAGTGTGTTATAGTGCTTCCTAAATATAGAAAATCTCTTCCTGCCCTCCATCTGCATTTCGCGCCATGGTAACGCAGTGGCGTGACGTCATATGAAAACAAGCTATTGACCTATGGCTAAGCCACGCCCCCTCCACTCACTCGGACAAACAGTCAACATTCGGGGACAGGCGTTATGGCAGCCGTCACACTAGGAGACATTTCACAGGAGGCAATTAGTGATTTTTGGAGACAGAAAGATTATATATCATCTCGATAAGTCACCTAAAGGGCCTTAACTATGCATTGAAGGGTTATATTAATAATTTTATTGTTGAGAAGGTCGATGAAAAGCTTCAGCTCCAGGCAAAAATGTACAGGTCACAGTGTAAACGTGATAAACCGCAACCGTTGCCATCACCGTTTGGTGCTACAGTATTTTCATGAATCATTCAGCACAACAATGTTAACATTTGATATCTCGGTTATAAGTGACATGATGTACAACGCAGCTAGAAGCTAACGTTAACGTTTTCTAATGTTAGGCTAATGTTACGTTAGAGATTTTAAAGATAACGTTATTGAATTAACTTAGAACAGATGTAGACATCCTTGTTTAATTTATCCACGTTTAGTTGGTGTTGTGGTCTACCGCATAACTTAATCCAGAGCAGACACTTATCTCGGTCGAGATGTGGCTTGGGAAAAGGGTAAAAGAAATAGACGCCGTCGCCCAGCCTCTCGGGAACCTATAGTGTTGGAGTTGCATGTACACACCGTTTGACCATTTTAAACTTAAAATGACAAGAAAAAACGAATGAAAACTGACTAACTGCAATGCATTTCAATGGACGTGGAAGCAGAGAATGTCCGAGTGTATTGGGTTAGCTGCACACTGTGATTGGCTCATCGCGTTTGAGGGCGTGGCCTCGATATTATCATAATAATGAAAGTTTAAAAAGAACAGCATTTCTTTTAGATTTTTTTTGTAACATGTAAAATCTACTGTTGATTTTTATCTATTTAAAGTGTCCTGTGGTCATTTCAGTCAGTTTAATGTCACGCACCACTGTGCCTTTTCAGGTTTCAATTAATATTGTACATTAACATGGGCTTTCTCATTTCACCTGTCAGTACTCGGTTTCATATCACTCATTATGACAGCAGTGGTGTGATGTTAGATTAATACAGCATTGAACAGAGCTGATAGATGGCGTCTCTGAATCAGATTAAAGGCATGATATTTGTGTGTCACCTTATAGCCTATGTGTGTCACAGATGATCACATTTTGCGACTCCTGTAAAACACAGTGTAATCCCAGCACAATTCATCATGTTAATCCACTGTTTACTGGACAGATTCCATCACCTGCCATCTCTTGGTATTGTACAGATTTGACTCCCAGCTGTCAGTCAGTATGTTGAACTGATCAGATCTGGGCCAGAGGAGCATCCTGAGCACAGCCATTGAAGCAGGAGGAGTCACAAGGGCTCATAATGAAGTTATTTCAAGATCTTAGACGGAGACACAGCTGTGTGTTTGTGCCCTATATGTTTGTGTGTGACCTTACATACATGTGCTGTTGGAGTGTGTCCCAGTCTTTGTCTTATCTGGCCCAGCTCTCTTTCCTGTATCCCTGTTTTAACACAATGCACAGGAAACAGGAAAGAAGGAAACAGGAATACACTGGAGTTAAAGGGTTGGTTTACCCAAAAATGAAAAGCATGTCATTAATGACTCACCCTCATGTCGTTTCAAGCCCATAAGACCTCCGTTCATCTTTGAAAAACAGTTTAAGATATTTTAGATTTAGTCCGAGAGTTTTGTTCCTCCATTAAAAAATGTATGTACGATAAACTGTCCTTGTCCAGAAAGTAACTAACCCACAAATAAAGACATCATCAAAGTAGTCCATGTGACATCAGTGGGTTAGTTAGAATGTTTTGAAGCATCGAAAATACATTTTGGTCCAAAAATAACAAAAACTACGACTTCATTCAGCATTGTATTGTCTTCAATCTTCGCAAACATGTCTAAGGATTTCCACACAGTGGAAGATTTGGCATATTTATTTGAACCGGAATACACGGACGCATCAAATACACGTCAGCAGCGTCTTAGGTCATTTTCATTTTTGGGTGAACTAACCCTTTAAGACTTCACTTTCCTGTGTTGTGCTTATGTCAACGTCAGCCCAGTATTAAGATGCAACAGCCATCATTTAAAGAACAAGCAAAACTGGTTTCAGATTAGCATATGTACAAATTCTTGGGTGATTCCCATGAAGCCCATTTCGCCATATACAGGTGAAATGTATTTCATGAAGAATAATTCTTTAGGGCTGTTACCAATTTTATTTTATTTTATTTTTTCAAATAACAATCATTACAGTACAATCATTGTTTAAATGTGTGATTAAAATGCAATAATGTGTTTTGAGTTAAATGAGCATAAATTAAAGGCAATACCAAACAATGCTATTATGTATTGAACTATAAATGTATAAATACATATAAAATGTTATAAAGATATATAGTTATAAGTAAATAGATTTTATTTATTCATTATATTTCTGAAATATGACCAAGACAAGTTTCTTGCAGGTTATTTGCCGCTCTATTTCTCGCCTATTCTGACTTGTAGAAGGCATTTTTCCAGTTGTCTTTATGAAGTCAGACTTCTAGTCTCGGTCTGCCCATTTTTCACTATCCACATGAATCAAATTTCTCTCTGCACACTCATTACCGCTTCAATTAACCTTGAGCCACTCATCTGCACTAAAGTCAATTGCAATCCTTTTCATTGGCACAGCCACCCTCACGGCTCTCTCATACACTCTCTCTCTCTCACACACACACACACACACACACACACACACACACACAGATATTTTGGATAACACGCAAGCTTACTTCTGCAATTAAACTATAATGGCTTACAAATATTTCTCAAATGAACCAAACAGTGTCACAGTTAGAGCTGATCGAACTGATGCTCTCGAGCATCGTCTGTAATTACTGAGAGATAGAGAGAGTAGAAGAGATTGGAAAGAGAAAGAGGAAGAGTTGAAATGAGTTATGGGAATAAGACTTTTCTTGTCAGATAAGGAGTGTGTCAGAGGACAAACTTGCCTGGTGTCTCTACATGAGTCGGAGACAAATAAGGATGTTCAAGTTTTTTTGTTTTAAAAGAAGAAATCTTTGTAAATTCTGCAATATCTTTTATTTTTTTTTAATTTTTTTTACAAAAAGCAGTGTAACCAAGTAAATGGTTTAATGGTTTTCTTGTCACATGACCACAAAAGGGCTTCATGTCATTGCTTCATTTCAAGGGCTTTATAGCATAGCTCTGCTTTTTTTTTATGAAACTATAATAAAATATGCAAAAATCCTAGACAGTCACACCACCTACAGTAAATGTGTTAGAGCATTAATTATATCTTCTAATTGGGCAATTTGTCTATATTACTAAAATCATCAAATAGTTTAAACACTTGTCTCTTTTCGTTCAGTAAACAGACTTTTGTCTGCATTTTAAAATTCTGTCCCTCAGATGGAAATGTGCCCTGAAGCCTCACAAATAAAATCCTCACTACCACATTATGAAACCACATCATAAAAGTTTTATCAGTAGCATGAAGAAAGCCATCAGTCAATCTCTCAGATCTACAGTGTACGTCTCCACCCCAGATATCAGTTATCTGCTTGATCGTATCAAGGCTTTATAGTTGAGATTTGTCATTTTCCGTTGACTCTTTTTGTCAGAGCATCTATAATAATTTTGGGTGTTAACTTGTCTTGCATGCAAAGGCCTTCTGTCTCAGATCTGACTGAAGAAACAGGGCTGGAATGCTTTAACATTAACTTTGAAGGATAGATAGACTTAAGACAGGAAGTTTTGGTCTCCGCCCAATGCTCTGCGTCCACGCAAACTGTCAGATGCATCAAAGGCTTTCTCCAGACCCTTTATCAGAGCCTTGTGCCAACCTTTGAAAAATAAATAGTACAATTTGCGCTCTTCCTGCAATCAAAAGCATCAACCTCTGTCATGCACATTAGCGTACGCATGGGAACAAACTCATGTTGTGCTCGAACCACCATGTTCTTGTCTTTGAGAATCACTTCATCCATGATTCATGACGTTAATAATGTTCATAATGTGACCTATTTCAGAGTAAAACATGATGTGTTTGCGAAAAGTGTCCCTATATGACCAATTGTTGGTGGGGAGGGGTTTAAAATTAAGATGGCTTGTTCATGTCAACCATAAAATAAAGTCGGTTTGGATTAGTTATTCTTAGACAATGAAGGATAAACCTATTGTTTGACTTTGGTTTTGCAAAGCACATTACCAAGAGTCTTGATTTGTCTCGGTGCAGCACTTTAGAATAATGGGGTTGTCTCAGAAATGTAGTTTTTTTTTTAATGTGTGTAGGCTTTATAAATATATCTCAGAATCAGCTCATATCTCAGAAATGTTCCACATTGAAACTTGAGGCTCAGCTGATGTTAAACAGGTGCAGCAATAGAAATAATTATTACAGTAATAACCAGCACTTGCACATCACACTGAAAAATTGCAAGTAGTCACATTTGTTTGAGAGTCTCAGTACAAGTATGATTGTATTAATATTTCTCTATATAATCTCAATATAACCAAAATGAACAAATTACTAAAAATAAAATATGTATTTAATCTACCAACTCATTTATGTATACTGCAGTACAAAAGTTTAGGACCATTTTTTAATGTTTGTTCAAAAACTGCACAAACAGTAATATTATTATAATTCAATATTTGGTGCTCTATTTCCTACATCCGTAACCAATGTTATTTGGTATTATCAATGTTGAAAAAAGCTGTTCTGCTTAATATTTTTGTGGAAACTGGGATACTCTTTTTCAGGTTTCTTTGAAGCATTAATGAATTAAAAATAGATTTTTTTGGTAATAGTGAAGAAGTCTTTGCTGTCACTTTTGATCAATTTAATATGTTCTGTATTTCTTTTAAGAAAATCTTACTGACCTCAAACTTTTGAGTGGTATATAGTGTATGCTCTGCCACTTTAGTTGTATATTTATTTAATGTCTTAATGCCATTTTGTATGTACATAGGTTTTGCTTAATTAAAAATGCAGAAAAAGTGAATATTTACAAAGATGCACAATTTTGCGTTAATTCTACGTTTTAATGTATGACCTTATGTAAGTTAACTGTTCCAATGTTTAGTGGCTGGGCATTACTGTGTCTCCGACTTTTTTTGGTTGATGACCCCTCATTACCTCCCTAGCTGTGTGGCAGGAGTGAGATTAATTCAAGGCCCATCTATATCTTTCCATCTCCATTCTGACTTCATGCCACTCGATTACATACATTATTCGGATCAGACCCGTAAGAATGATTTAAACAGATTTATGACACTTGTTATAAATTTTTTTTATCCCCAATCCTTACTAATTTTGATTTGGCTCCCTAAGACTAACTATACTAGTATAACTTACACACTAGCGCGTCTAAATATATTTGACGTTAGCTACGTTTACACATCAGCGAGTCTCCAGTCGACTACAGCGCTCAGAGCCAATCTGACTTACTTGTTCTCTTGCTGCAGAGCTTTAATGACAGAAAACTTGAGTAATTGTCCTTTAAATGTTCTTTATTCAGTCTTGAACAGTTCTCAAAGAATCTCCCAAAAAGAAGCAATAAGCATGGCCAGTGGATCTCAGACAAATCCCATTGAGAATCCCCCGAGAAAACACAAATACAACAGTTTTATAGAATAGAGCAAAATGGCAAAATGACATGAAACATTACTTATATTGATTGGTTCTACATTGACAAGCCCTTTGGTTACTAGATAACTTTCATTTTCCAAATTATGTTATTTATACACACAGTCATGGGTTTTCTTCCAAGAGAGACACATACATTCATCCAAAGTACAAAACGTCTTAGTACATTGTTTCAGAGTATTAGCATGTCAAATGTTAGTCTAACCTGGTTTAATATATATAATTTAAATGTTCCACCCCACACTCTTCTTCTCTTTTTACCTCCATTTATAGAGAATTTCTAAAAATTAAAAGTCCACCTTCAATATTTGACTTTCTCTTTCTGCATGTTCTTCTCATCGCCCATACCTGTCAATCTCTCCTTCAAACGTTCTGGGGTTCACAATCACAACAGAGCAAACAAAAGCACATTTGCATCAGCAAAACATTTGTATACACAGATCTTGAGGACTATAATGCCAGAAATCATTTGCAGGCTCATTAGACTGATGGGAATGGGACTGTGCTGGAATATCTTGTCATTAGGAGCTAAATCAGAAGATGCTGAAATGCTCGAAGAGTCAGGAAACAGGCTCTTTGCTTTTGTCCCTCTGTCATTCTCATAGTAAAACAGAAAATCCCTCAAAACGTCTCCCAGAGGAGCCATTCATCATTGTTAAAATCACTATAAGCAGCTAGTAGTGGACATTCACTTTGAGTTGGTCGTTGGTTTGCGCACACTAAACTCTCCCGTGTGACATACTAATGCTTTCCTTCTGTGGCATGTAAAGGTCTTCATGTTTATTTGAGGTTGTTTTTGCAATCACTGAGTTTAGTAGGATCATTTAAACACTGCTAAGATACTTATGTGGATCTGAGAGACTCTGTGTTCACAAGAGAGAGAAACACTCCCAAAAGTGCTCAGATTAATGAGAGTTGTTGATGCTGACCCAGGCTCCCTACTGAACGTCTTGTTTAATCTCTTATTCAGGCTTTAGTAGAGAGATCTAGAGATGAAGAAAATACTTGGGAATGCTGGTTGTTAATGCATCTAATGATTCAGAATTGACAGACTGAACACACAAATTGACTGCATGAGTCATTGTATGTCATATAATTCCTGAATCAAGGAATTTTAGCACACTCTAAAAAATGCTGGGTTTGTTCAGCCCAAATTTGGGTCAAATATGGACAAACCCAAATGTTGGGTTAAAAATGCAATAAAAAAATACAGTTGAAAGTGAAAGTTGAAGTTGGGTTAAAATTTGAAATTACATTTTTAACCCAGCATTGTGGGTTTGTCCATATTTTACACAAATTTTGTTTAGAGTGTAGTGTTCAAGAAACACCATATTATGTTTGTCTTTGTTCTTATTTGTAACTTAGTTTATTTATTATTTTTAATTTTAGTTTATATTAATATTTATGAATTATTTATGTATTCTTTGCAAAACAATACAAGTAGTGTTGAGTTAAAACTGAGAGAATTTATTGAATAGTATTTGCTGCCCTCTATTGGTATCTAGACAGTAATACAGTTTCAGGTCAAATTCTTTCATGGAAAAAATAATCGAAATAAATTAAAGTGCCCCTATTATGCTACTTATGCTACTTTTTTGGAGTCCACTACAAAAGGTTTACATGCATCAAATGTCAAAAAAATGGTTTCATTTCCTCATAATATACATTTGCACATTTGGAATTTGAAATAAGTCAAGCCAGTGACTAAAATATCAACTTCACATTGTTCCTTTTAGTAAGATGAAAATAATCTTATTTAAATTGTGAACAAATTATACAGAAAGCATCAAAGAACAATCTCTCCACACAGCACAAGTTTATCTGGATAAGTCGTTATGAAATCAATGACGCACATTACACTGCACAACGAAGCTCTTACTGTATGTACATCATCGTGTTTGCATTAGTGAAAGCATTAGAGAGAGTGCAGAAACTGCATTACAATGATAAGATCTTCATTCTGGCGATCAACAGACTGTCATCTGCTGCTCAACGCTCATCACGGCAACATTTTATGTGATGGGAATAGACCTAAATTCTTTAAAAACTTCTCACGATTCGTTAATCTCGTATAACAGCTGTAGTAAAAGTATTAAGAAAGTTTCACATGTAATATATAGCTATTTCATATGCAAGCATGTCAGCCAATCACAGCAGTGGGCGGTTCCACTAAATCCCACAGAAGACACGCCCCTTAAACAGAGCGTTCAAATCAGAGGCTAAAATCAGGCTAGGAAAAACGCCTTTTATTTCTAAATTATGTCTATTTTTGATCTAAAAAAACATACTAACATTATAAGGGCAACCCAGGAAACATTATAAAATAATAAAATAACCCCATGTCAGGGGACCTTTAAAATGCTTTGTATGTAACATTCAGATGATGGAAATTGTACTAGAAAATTGTTCAATTCAAAGTGCTAGTGTTCTTGCTTGAAAATTAAACTTTTTATTTACAAATCCTGTTCTAATAAACTCTAATTGACTTAATTAAATGTGTTTTTGAAAGACATGAATACTCATCAAAAATATTTATTGCATTACTGTTGAAGTGTCTGGTCGGTGAGATTTTATGATGGTACGATGGCACAAGTCTACACCAAACATGTGTGGTACATTGTCTTGATATTCAGCACACATCTTGTTGTCTTTATAAATATTTTAATTTGAAAAGTGATTCACAGTTGTGTATAGTTGTATCCAGTTCCAGAGGGAGGTGAACTGGCATGGCCTGAAATCTTTTTTCCCCTTTTGACCTATAAAATGAAATGTTGATCAAGATTTACCATGAAACCAGATTAGTTCCTTTATACATTTTTAATGCGATTACATTTTTGACCCAGCACCATATAGGCCAAATTTCTGAATTGAACGCTAAGCGACGGCTTTATTTGGAGAGGGTCAATGGAAGAAATCACATTATCCATCGTTGCTAGTTTGTAATCGGGCTAAAAACCAACCCACAATCATAAAGCAGAAGAAAATGTTAGAGAGATGAGCACGAGCAGGATTCTCATTGAGGATTAGTGGTTTTACACTTAAGGGAGGGGAATTCGAGACAGCCTACACATAAGCCTAAAATAAGATGCTCTGCAGTTGCGTCACCCGTTAAAGTCCTAAATGACGAGGATTTTAGAAGCAGATTGTCTTTTATGAGTGTCTGTGTGTGGCGAGTATCTGTTTCTACGGGAATTGAGCTGAAGAGTCCTGGCCAAGCTGGCGGAACAGAGCGACAACCAGGACAGCTGGATTCAGCTGGTTTACCTCCACTTGGGGGAGTGTAAGTCACTCCTGGATGTTTCCGAGCTTTGATTGGAGTTTCAAAGGAGTGCATCTGGGATTGTGGTCTGTCAACTAGGTTGAGTTTGCAGGTTGTTAATCAATGTTTGCTTTTTTTTTTTTCTTTCCAGGTGACCTGGCCCAACTTGTGCTGCCTTATAAAAATGTAGAAGTGATCCAAGGGAAGATGGTAGTGCTGCAGGCTTCTTACACTGGTGCTGAGATACAGAAGAACGCGGTCGTCTGGAACTACATGTCCAGCAGCACAGAAATGGTGACTGTCTTTTGCTATATGTTGCTTTTCTTTGTACGAGTTGGCAGTGTCCTGCAGTGTGATTATGTAAAACTTTTTCTTAAAAAAAAAAAAAATTATGTACTTTATTTTTTATTTTTATTTTTTTGTTAGTCATATTAATTGAAAGACTGCATGCAATATTAGTACGTAATACAAATCAAATTGTCTCACTGCAGAACCACTGAAGTGAAAACATTTTTATTTAAATGGTAACTTTAAAAAAATTATATATAAAAACCCTAAAATCTTGATAAATACACGGACATGGACATGGACATGTTATTCATGGACAAATAAAAACATGGACATGTTATTTGTCACTTAAAATAATGGACGATTTCAAGATTCATTCAATAATTTATTCATGACATATGCAGTTATATACAGAATATATCTTGGTCAACCTGTTCAGCTGAGACTGTGAATTAAATACAAATAAATAGTAGGTAAAATAAGATGAACATAAGAAATAATAATGAAAAAATAAGTAATACTTTTAAACATTATTACTAAAACATTATTAACAACATATGCAACAATAATATAACATTGCCAAAATTAGGGTTTGTGCAATGACTGAATACAGTAGACTTAGACAACAATTAGTCAGTTAGTACGTAGTAGTAATAACATGAGTTAAGCTTGTCAAAGTAAAACTTACCAATATAATGTGCTTTAGTTATCAATAAACAATTAATGCTTATTATGGTAATAATTATAATGTTATTATTATTGAGGGATTTCTTAAGCTCTTTATTTTGAATAAATGAGAGACGATGTATTATTATAAAAGACTATAATATTCAATGAACTATGAAATCTATCAATACTATGTCATATGTCAGTACTTGTTAGGGAAGTCTTTATGATTTTATTATAAAACCATAGGGAACAAAAGTGATATTCAGCCTTGGAAAACTGACATCTTCACCCTTTTATTCAAATATTATCACAGATTTGTTCGATTTTGTAAGCATGTTGCGTAGTTGTGCTAGGAGTCAATTGTTTTGGTTTGTGATAACGTAGTGAAACTAAATATATGCGGACGTAATTTTTTGGCCAGACTGTCACAGAGAAATTTTGCACACATGCAAACCACCAAATATTAATAACTGAATATGTTAGTCAAGTCAATATAGGATTTCTCTAGTGAGCTTAATGCATTTTTTCTATAGTAAAATATAACTTGTAGCTGTAGTTTCACTTTTTTGCCAAATCATTTTGTCAGAAAAATACCTTAACCAAGTTTAGTGTTTAAAAACAAATGTCCCCTCTGGATATCACATTTGCCGACTTCTACTTCATGAAATAGGTTTTTTGTGTTGCTGAGTAATGTAATGAGCTCAGTATCTTAGGTCATGTGCACATTGGCTGTTTTTAATCAGATTTCATAGTTCTATAAAAACAAATCTTCATAATTTGTTAAGAACGTACTATAACATGACATGCGGCTGGTGGAAGAGATAATGTCAGTCCCTGGTCACTCAGACTCTTGAGTTGCAGAGGTCAAGAGTGCACACAGAATAAATCCTGCTCCTCATTATCACACACTCTCGAGTACTCGTGTGAACATGCTTCCAGTGCAGTACGGCGAGAGGATTCAGCAAAGATTTATAATGAAATCTGATAATGTTGTCCGTCCAAATTAGATTTCGAAATGGTATGGTATTATGAGTGGGATCATTCCTGAGTTTTTGTGCAGATGCCAGAAAGTTTAGCACCATCTGTGCATGTTGTGATATGGATTATGAATGGCTGAGAATTATTGTGGACAGATTTTTAAAATAAAACATCAGAAGCTCTTAAAAACTATACACTTTTTAATATATATATATATATACTGTATATATATATATATATATTAATTCAGTTTAATAATTTGCAATGGATGCTCATTTCACAGTGTCATCACACAATTCCTTTGTGTTAACCTACAAGAAGTCATGTGGGTCATCATAGCAGACTGCAACTCATATTGCCTTTTATTAAGGCCATCTTACTTTAAGAGCTAGTATAATACTGAGATTGAAATGTCCACTCTTGGCAGCAATTCTCTCTCATTTTGGATTACACAGCATCTCATTAGAGAGTAAGAAACCGTATTATCTGCAGATTGTAAAATCCTCTATCCTGCATTTTCTTCAGTTGAGATTAACTCTGCTCAGTGAAGGGTTATTCGGTTATGAATCTTTTAGACCTGTCCACTGAGAAATTCTGACTCTGCCTCTAAAAGATTGATGATCTTACGCCACTCTTTTTTAATTTTACTTTTGCGCAGTGGTTTTGAAATTTACTGCCTTTTGCTTAAGTATTTTTTTTGACATTAGTAATATAATTGTCTTTTGTGTGTGTATAATTTTATATTATTGTATGTATATTTATTTATTCATTAATACCACCCATATAGTTATATTTTATTGAAATATATTTATATTTTTTGTAATTATGATTTGTTATTGTAAGGACAAAGTGGGCGTTTTCAATAATTTTATGTTTTTGGAAGAAGTGCTTATGCATTTCTTTGAATAAAAAATACAATAAAATTGTTATATATTATTAAAAATATTATTTTTTTTAATGTATTTTGTAGTGCATTTTATTCCTGTGTTTGCAAAGCTGAATTTTCAGCATCATTCAGTGTCTTCAGTGGTCTTCAGTGTCACGCACTCTAATATGCTCTGTTATTATCGGTGCTCAGTTTATTATCAATATTGAAAAAGTTTTTACTGCTTAAGATTTTTGTGGCTTAGGATTCTTTGAATAGAAACATTTATTTGTTAAAAATTTTTTTTGTAATATTATAAATGTCGTTACTGACACTTTTGATCATTTTAATGCGTCCTTGGTGAATAAAAGTCATAATTTTTAGACTTAAAAAAAAAATGTATTACCCTCCCCAACTTTTGTTTGGCAGTGTATCCCAGTTTAAAAATAAAATATTAAACAGAAAAAAAATCCTTATTTAAATAAATAAATAAATAAAAACACCCACACACACAAAAAGTATTTAAAATAAATGTGGTAAGATTTATAAGAACTGGAGTAATGATGCTGAAAATTTAAGTTTGTCATCACAAAAGAAAAAGTTATTTTAAATATAGATAAATATAATATAGAAAAGTTATTTTAAATTCTAAAAATATTCTAAAAATTTGCTGTTACTGTATTTTATCAAATATATGCCATTGTGAGCATAATTTTTCAAAAACATAAAAAACCTTAGATTAAATGCATTTCAGGTCATTTATATATTAATACAAATATATTGTGAAAGATTCTCAGAATTGGCAGAATTGTTTACAATTGTTCATTCCTCCATCCCAACCACGTCTTTGTCTTTCTTTAGATCATCTCATACATCAGTGGAGAGTTAAGTCATAGCACTACCCAGTTCGAAGGTCGAGTTGGTTTTGTCCATCAAATGCCCAACACCAACCTATCCCTGTTCATTAACAACACCAAAGCATCGGACTCAGGGAAGTACATGTGCCAGGTCATGATCCCCGGGGCCATAGGACCCACCGGAGAGCTAATGCTTACTGTTAAAGGTGAGTACTTGCTGCCACACTGTGGCGCACACATGCAAAGTCAGAAAATACACAAGCCTATGCACATGTCAGATGCAGAAACAGGCTTGTCATCTAATCCTCTTTCAAATGTGTTCTGTGACACAGGCCACGTATTATTTCTTCAAAACTTAATTCTGTAAGTGCAGCTTTTCACAGAAAGTGATTTCACTCCACATTTAACATCACATCATGTCTCTTTTAGTTCCTCCCTCAGTGCCGGTGTGTCAACTTAAAGAAAAGCCTGTTCTTAAAGGAAACATAACTCTGGCCTGTAACTCTAATGATGGTAAACCGTCCCCCAAGTATAAGTGGACCAAGACGAGCCCTACCTCAGAAGTCTTTTTCTCCCCCGCACTAAGTGAGTCTATCTATGTAAGACACAAGAATATGTTTATATAATATATTCATTTCAATCTTCTTTCTAAAAGCATATTGTGTTTCTCTACTTGGCAGTTTCACATTTCAAAAAGGAAAAATCCCTAATGTCTTTCTATCACATTTGACTTTGTCTTTTGTGGAAAAGAGGTGAATTTTTGAGGAATGTCCCAGTCACGAACAAAGAAAGCACTATAAATATATACTAAAAGTCATCTACATGACTCTGGACCCATTTGTGACGGTTAACAGCCCACTTGGAGATAAGGTTGTTCATGAATATTCACTTTATTTTGGTTGGTTTGACTATCGCATGACTTTGCAATACGGCACACGGGTCATTGACCATTTTTATGATACTATGAAGGTGCTTTTTCATCTTTTTTGAAGCTTGAGCTTCAGTGGAAAAAAGAATATAATTGCGTTTTATGAACTATTATATTCAAAATTATATTATTATATAAAAATTTTATATTACTCAATAGTTCCTTTTGTGTTCCATGGAGGAAAGTAAGTCATGCGAGTTTTGAAATTTGAAAAAATTCATTTTTGGCTAAACTAATCCTTTAAGCATGATGGGAACCATTTTGGGCTTAGATTAAACCTTAAACATGATCATAATTATAATTCTCAAGGCACTGGATATCTTGGATAAACGTTCATCTAGCAGGACTTTATCGCTTTCTGTTACGAGGTCTCTTGATTTTTGGGACCTCTGGCTAAGTTCTTTTTTGTAAACATGCATGTCTGACTTTAACCTCACACTGTTGTGTTGTTGTAGATGAAACGGCAGGAACTTTAAAACTGAACAATCTGAGCAGTAATATGTCAGGAAAATACGTGTGCACTTCATCCAACTCTGCAGGAGAGGAGACTTGTTACATCAACCTGGAGGTCATCACATGTATGTACTGCTGTTTGGTCATTACATAAACTCGTTCAAAAGTTTGGGGTCAACTTTTATTCAGCATTAAATTGATCAATCAAAAGTGGCAGTAAATGCATTTACATTAAAATGCCATTAAAGGGATAGTTCACTTTGAAATGAATTTGTGGTATGTTTTAGCTTACCTAAAGGGCATCCAAGAAGTAGGTGTCTTTGTTTCCGAAGTATTATCAATTTTGATATTTTTAGGTCAAACTGTTAGTGTCTGTCAGTCATTTAATGGAGGTCTATGGTCACCACCTCAAAGAGCATGCACAGAGAAGTCCAAATTAAACATGATTTAATGACTCGTAAATGTAAGTACACATTGATGGCCTAAGACACGAAACGGGGGGTTTGTGTGAGAAAACGAACAGTATTTATATCATTTTTACCTCTTGTAACCACAGCCACGTCCAAGTGATCTGAGGGCACGGGTGCTTTGTGGCTGTTACAAGAGGTAAAAACGATACAAATACTGTTCATTTTCTCATACAAACCGCTCATTTCATGCCTTAGGCCATCAATGTTTACTTACATTTATGAGTCACTAAATCATGTTTAATTTGAAATTCTCTGTGCATGCTCTTTGAGGTGGTGACCATAGACCTCCATTTTATGACTGACAGACAAGAACAGTTTGACCTAAAAATATCAAAATTGAAAATACTGTGGAAACATTAGAATCATTTCTGAAGGATTATGTGACGCAAAGACTGAAAATTCACGTTTGCCATCTCAGGAATAAATTACATTTTTCTGTAAAAATACAATATAAAACAGTTATTTTAAATTGTAATAAAAGTTCACAGTATTACTGTATTTTTGAATAACAATAATTATTTTTTAAATAACAAAAGACTTATTTCAAAAACATTTTTTTTTTTTAAATAGTATTGACCCCAAATTTTTGAATGGTAATGTATTTGTTTATTCTGTCTTTCATTAACTTTACCTGTTCTTTTTGTGCAGCAACTAATGCTGGGATGATCGCTGGTGTTACAGTTGGTTGTATAGTGGCTCTCATTCTGATCATTCTCTTCCTCTTCTTCATGTGGACAAGACGGAAAGAGACAGAGGAGGATTTGGCCAATGAAATCAAGTAAGATAATTACGATTTATTGATTTGATTGTTGCGTATTAAAGTCTGCTCTCACAAACACAACAAGCAATTGAATGCAGCAAAAAGTAGGAGTTTATTTTAGACAAAAAAGGGGACGATATCTAAAAAACAAGAGCTCAAAATAACAAACAGGAATCCTCTAACTTGGGTTATGCATCTTTCTTAAATCAAAGCAAATAAAACATGTTTTTACCTTCCTAATAGCTAAATAAATTGGCAACCCACTCCCTATGAAGTTAGCACCCTTAAAAGTAGTACTTTTACTTGATTCAATACAATTACCAGTTTACGCCGTTTTAACAATTCAACTCTCCGCAAGGATATTTAACATCATTTACTCAGCCTCAAGTTGTTCCAAACCTGAATGAATTTCTTTCTTCCAGAAATGGTTCCATCCCCCACTTCATATATGGAACCATATAGAACCATTTTTTTGGTAAAAGGTTCTATTGACCAAGTATGGAACCCCAGGGTTCTATATAGAACCCAGAGGAACCCTTTTTTTAATAGTGTATAGAACCTTTTAGGGGTTCCAAATACGTAGCGCTGACATTTTCAGGTTCTATATGGAACCTTTTCTTCTAAGAGTCTATGAAATAGTCAATGGTGCCCCACTACTGTTTGGTTACTGAGATTCTTCAAAATATATTCTATTATCTTCCACATAACAAAGAAATTCATACAGGTTTGGAATAACTTGAGAGTGAGTAAATGATGACAGAATGTTCATTTTAGGGTGAACTATCCCTTTAAGTAATCGTAGCGCATTGCACAAAGGCCAAAGACACAGTTAAATAGGCTTAGCAGGCTTTACAAATGCTAAGAGGGCACACACGTAAACATTTCTGAAGCAAGAGAGGGGAACTCAAAGAACGTATATCCTCACTCCTCACTGCTAGTATATTCAACCACACCTGTCACACTCTAAATGTGTGGAGAACAAGAACACAAACACACGTGCCCACACACATATACAACAGGGACATGAGTAAAAACACCAGTACGTCCAGGAACATGATAATAACTTGTGTAGACACCTAAGTGTTTTTGTGCGTTACAGGGAGGATGCTCAGGCGCCCAAACGCGTCTCATGGGCCAAGAGTGGCACTGGATCTGACATCATCTCTAAAAACGGCACCCTGTCCTCCATTCAAACCAGCTCTTACCCGCGAGACCCGCACAATCACCACCATTACCCTCACTCCGACACCGCATCAATCACCACGGCCACGGGCAGCATCGCCGCCTACCGCGCACAGCCTCCGGCAGACGCCAACCTGGAGCGCACGTTGCCGGGCTACAACACCAACCCTACCCTGCCCCGCGGGCCATTGGGACCCCCTAGCACCAACGGAGGCTCCCATCACACCTCAGTCCCCCGGACAGCCTCTGCCCAGCCTCAGATTCCACGTCCGCCAGTGCTGCCCACCACCGTAACTGCGGCCAATATCTCCCGCATGGGAGGGGTACCCATCATGGTGCCAGCGCAAAACCAGGCCGGCTCTCTGGTGTAAGACCAATCACTTCTGCTGAAGACCTCACGTCTGCGGACCTACAAACTCAAGCACGTTGAAAAGGATGGACTGGATCCAATAAGCTTTTTGCTTTTTGAAACAGCATGGTGTAATTTTCTTTATTTACATTTTTTTATTTTATTTTTTATATATAAGTAACGTAAACAAACAAATATAAAAATGCTCATTGTGTTGTTTTATAAATTAATAGTTTTTTTTACTGTTCAAAGTATTACTGAAAAGCCTCTCCTTTCTGTAAAGTGGAACTTGTTAAAAGGCAAACAAAAAGACACTGATGTTTGCTTGCATTTCTTTTCATGAAAAACATTTTATTTTTATGTTCTCATTGCTGTTACTGCTTTGCTGATTGTTCTTTTGCAAACTAAAGATGCTAACTTGCCTTGATGAAAACAAATGAAAGGTCTATTCGATGTTAATTAGACACTCCTTATTGATAATTATGTTTACACACGATCAATAGCATATGTTTCATAGCCGCTTTGGTTAAAGGAATTGCCGAGGACTTCACTTAAAGTGGCATCATATTAAGTTGCTATATTTGCCTTTAAATGTTTTTTGGCCAAATATATTTCAAAACAAACCTGTGTTGTTATCTCTTAGAGATATATGGTAGCATTTTTTCAATTTAGAAGTGTAAAATTTGGCGGTATCTTAATCTATATTGTGGTTCTGTACCCCATGATTCTATTTTACAACTTCTATTGTATATTGTATTGATTATGTAAACAAGAAAAAAAAACTAATTCCTTTACCTTTTATGTAAATAAGGTATTTATTTCTCATTCTAGGTCTGTGGTTATTTAATGGCAGCAAATAAGTTTGATTTATCTGGTATACTGGATATAAAACCAAAGATTTCCTGTTCAGTGGTTGTAGATGTGGAAGTAAAAGGGGTTATGAATGGCAGTTCATATCAACTTTATAGCAGACAACGAATCACAATAGCACATCAGTAAATAGCCTGTGGCAAAAGTCATGTTATTATTATTTTTATTATTTACCACATAATTCATAAATGCTATTTAAACACTGCTGTATTTTTCTTCTTTTTTTCTCAAACAAAACAGACTGTTTTTCCAAGGACAAAATATTTTTTATTTAATTAGAAAATTTTTTTTATTGCCTGTACTCATGTCAATATTTTTGTCATCTGCAGACTGGATAACCTCAAATTGTTCTGTAATATAGGACATATACCATCTATGGACATGAAAACACTTTGTATTCATATTTTGAATAAAAGAAACTGGCTGTAAAAATTCAGTCTAGCTGTTTATTTACAAGGAAATAGGATATACGTAGTAAAGTTGGTCATATATTTTGTATCTGACATTGTTAATTAAGAAGTTTAGAAGATCGCTGTTAACGCCAAGAGGCTGTCTAATACAAAAAAAATTAATTTTAAAGATAAGAAGGCACGATAAAAAACAGTCATGCGCATTATTTTTCGCGCACTTTTCAAGAAAGTTTAAGGTTCAGTTGACTCTTCTAAAAAGCAGACGGAGGAAGGTAAGATACTAACTTAATGTTTTATGACATTTATAGTGATACGTTATTAATAATATTTGGAAAATATCACGAATAGCACGTTATGTATTAATAAATAAGCTACGTTTTTTTTTCGCAGGGTCAGTAACGTTACTTAGAGGGTCAGTAGCAACATTGCTAACGTTGCTAAGCTAACGTGACTGGCAGTAAAGTTAGCCTAGATCTCCACAAATGAAGTCAAGATTTACATTACACGAGACAAAAATAATTTCTGTTTTTATATTTCAAATATCGTTTTAAAATACTGTAATCATAATTTAAATCAAATTAAATGACTCAATTAACGTTAGAAAGTGATTCAACCATAGACTCAAAAGATTCAACAGACAAAAGTACAAAATAATGAACATCACAGTTTATAATAATATATTAGAAAAAAAATCCATTCATAAAGGTAAAATACCCCTAAATATCAGTCCCAGGGGACTAAACACCGCTTAATAAATAATTATAAATTATAATGTAACGTTATATAATCATGTAAGTTAGCAGATCTAGAAAAGTCACTCACACACGCACCATGACTCTGGAAACTTTTTATTTTATTTTTTATAATGAGTAACTTAGGCTAATGGTATTATCAGCAGTTTTGATGTCACCTGTTTTTTAGGGTTAACAAACCACCACTTGTAAGCAAACATAATACTTCACATCAAAAATCCTCCTGTTGTCTACGCTTCTGCTGTCGATCATCTGCGTATGACTGACCTCTAGTGGATTGTTGCGGTATTACAATGAATCAGTCATTCAGATTTTTACAGGGTTTGACATTTATTGGAACTGTAACTCAGCAATACTTCACATTCCTCCATGCCCCTTAGTAAATAAGAAATATATAAAGAAGCACAAGTCATGAGTGAAAGTTAAAGTTAATTAAAAAAAAGTTTTATTAGATAAATGGATCATCAAAGAAACCACATTATGTAGAACTAGAATTAATTCATACATAGGATGAAAAAAAAGAAGAGTCACAAGGTTTCTCCCTATAACTTGGCATTAATGTAGAACACTAAAACATGCTGTATCTTCAACCAACCGTCGCTGAAATTAAGCCACAATACTAAAACGGCAAAAAGCAGAATGTCTGGATGGATTATTTTTCAAATGTGCTCTCGAAATCAATGCACCTGCGCCTTCAGAAGATTGTGAATAATGCCCTTCTCATCGTCACCTGTGTTCAGAACGGATGTGAATTATCAAGTAAAATGTCTTATGTTATGCATATCTTTCCAAAATAAAAATAGTACCTGATCGTAGAGTTAAACCGATTATAGGTCACCTGTTACGCTTACACGTTCCATATGGCTTTTGGCCTGAAGTAACGTACATAGTAGAAAACATGTAAAGCACCAGGCGCTGTGGTATGAACGTCGTGGATATGTGAATACAGGAAGGGCAGTGAGATGAGCAAGGTCAAAGGTCATTAGATAAGCAAGAGAAGGATGGTTAGATGTTCAGGGTCCCTCGCTGATAATGGGTAAGGGAGCTCATGCAGCCGGGATGGAGAACTGAGAGAGGAGACACGAAGACACCTGGCCTCTCCACAGTCTCACCAACAGCAGATCACGCTCAGGACTTTAGGTAGGACACAGAACTGCAGGATGGAGATATGATAAAGTAATGTTCTGCATACATATATTTGTTTATGAGAATATTTAGAGCTGGAAAACAGTATTACTCTGGGAATTCATTTTTGAATTAAATGCATTATTTTCTCAAAAGTACTCAAAAGTAATATATATACGTATATATTTCTTATATCTACACTACACTGAAAATATTTTAGATTTACCTTTTAATATATAGTCAGTCAGGAGGGTCGGGACCTTCTCACTGTCTTCTTTCATGGCGTACAGAACTGCAAAACAATATTACATTTTATTTATACTTTTATTCAAAGCCTTCACTGTACATATTAACATTTTTATCATTTAAAGCTCAAACTCATGAGCTTGGCGTTGTAAGGGTCATACTGTTTGAGCTAGTTGAATTATTAATGCAGTTCAGGACACTTACTTTTTGTGAGCATTTGCAAGTCGTCGACAGATGGAGGAGTCACTTTTTTCTCATATGGGATGACTGTGTTTAGGTACTTTTGAGCACACACAAGAAAAACAGTTTACGATCAGATGCCTACAGTATATATGTTTAATCCAGCGCATTAACTGAAATGCTCATCCTCACCTGTTTTTCTGTCCCTGAGGACCCAAAGGTCTGTCTGATCCCTGTCTGCAGGATGTTGGACAGACCCTCCATGCTGAAGCGCTGGAAAACGTTCAAATATAAAATATTTAGTACCAGATGTTTCTGTTTTCATACAGTACAGTGCAAGCTGGAGAAACGATCTGGTAAGCATTTTAAACTATTAAAAGTGTTGGTTCACTTTGAAATTAATTTTTGGTATGTTTTAGCTTACCTCAAGGGCATCCAAGATGTAGGTGTCTTTGTTTCCACAGGAGTTTCAATTTTTATATTTTGATAACAGTTATATAATGAAGGTCTATGGTCACCACCTCAAAGAGCATGGACAGAGAAGTCCAAATTAAACATGATTTAATGACTCGTAAATGTAAGTACACATTGTCGGCCTAAGACATGAAACGAGTGGTTTGTGTGAGAAAACAAACAGTATTTATATCGGTTTTACCTCTTGTTACCACAGCCACAAAGCGCCCGCGCCTTGAGATCACTTGGACGTGGCTGTGGTTACATGAGGTAAAAACGATACTTTCTCACACAAACTGCTCGTTTCATGTCTTAGGCCGACAATGTGTACTTACATTTACGAGTCATTAAATCATGTTTAATCTGGACTTCTCTGTGCATGCTCTTTGAGGTGGTGACCATAGACCTCCATTATATGACTGACAGACACGAACGGTTTGACCTAAAAATATCAAAATTGAAACTACTGCGGAAACAAAGACACCTACATCTTTGGATGCCCTTGAGATAAGCTAAAACATATCAAAAATTAATTTCAAAGTGAACCAACCCTTTATACACACATATATATATATATATAAATATTGTAATATCAATTTTAAAAATAGTTTTTAAAAAAATATATTTTTTTTAACTAATAATTTCAGCCATTTATCAGTCATGAAATGAAAATATGTATCAGTTTATAATAATGGCCAAAAAAAAAAAATTTTTTTACACACTACTTTCTTTTTCTATACCCAGTTTTGTCAAAAACAACAACAACCTTTCACTTTTATCGGCTAAAATCCCTGGCTTCCGGGTTCAGGAAAATGATGCATTCAATTTGAGATTCACAATTTGCCACATTAACTAACTCTAGTCTCTGTGTACAAAATGACTAAAATGATCATCCCATCCCTGTGAGAACATGGACGTTGAGGACTCAGAGATGCAGTTACTTGCATGATGTAATGGAATTACAGTAAGAGGAAGCTAGTATTGCCTTCACAGCTCATTCTGCAGGGGAATGCTTCCTCTGCTCGTCCAGTAAGTGCTAAGTGCAGCTAAAGAGTGATGGGCTGGGGTCCATTAACCGTAAAGAGAGAGAGATGTCTGTGTCTGGAGACTGAATGGAGGTAAACATCATGCATCTACTTCAACACACTCACCTTCGCAGGCATGCTCCCAATCTTCTCGGAGCGGGTAGATCCTTGTAGACTCATGGCCTTGTCCTTACGCCTGCGCTTGCTCAGCTCCCTTTGCTCCTTCTGTCTGTTCTGGACCTCCATTAGAGCAGTGATGAAGGTGTTCTTCACCTCTTTCTCGAACTCCAGCTCGTCCCTCCGGGCCAGCTGAGTCACCAGTTCCTCCGAATACTCTCGTATTGCCGCCTCCACCCGACACAAGATGTCAAGCAGCGCCGAGCTCGGCATCAGCCTCAGACCTGCATGACAAACGGCATAACAAAATCCAGTTTCAAAGCGAGCAACACTTGACTCTCACACTGTGAGTGTGACTAATGTAATATTTCTTTAGTGTTGCTTTCAGTCGACATGGGCTTTTTTTTTTCATTCACTTTTGTTTCACTGCATCTTTGGTTTCAAAAACATGATCTGTCACATACTGTATGTCCATGGGATCAATCAGAAACAACATGGTTTAAAATAGAAAGTACTTTCTCAATCTATTCCTGGGGTGATGTAAAGCATATTTACATTGATCTTGTAATAAAAGGTACTTCTCATAATGATGACTTTTGCTGATGAACCTCATGCTGTTTCTTGTATTTTAACCATAAAGATAAACATAATCTGTTACCTACCCACCGACTAAATTTAAAGCAGTATTATTACTTTTTATTCCGTCTTAATGTATAGTGTCATCTGAAGAATGTATTTATTAATTGCAGGTTTATCTGGGCACCTTCATAAGAGCAGTTGTTGTTGGAGGCCTGAGACAGCATGCGGATCTCCTCCAGTAAGGAGGGGTTGCTTTGAGAGGAAGAGACCCCGATATCATCGTCCTCCTCTTCCTCTGTCTCTCCAGGATCTGGTGAGTTTTCCATCATCTCCACAATCTCCTCAATCACCTGGTGAGGGAATAAATGACAGATTTCAGTGGACGTTTTAAGGACACAAGTAGTTTTGAATTTAAGCTTTGTACGCAATGAATAAATGCAATCCCATAAATAGCACTCTTGATTTTAAATCTGGCAAAGCTTTAAAACTAGGCCACTGTTCAAGTGTAAACCTGACCGATGTAAACAAACCCTCAAACACAGTATTAGGCTAAATTTATCTCCCACAAAATGCTGGCAAACTAATTTATTTACCTTTTGAAGTATTAATTAAAGGAGTAGTTTGCTTTTAAAAAAACTTTTGCTGATAATTTACTTACCCCCTTGTCATTCTTTCTTTAGTCGAAAAAAAATTAAGGTTTTTGATGAAAACATTCCAGGATTTTTCTCCATATAATGGACTTCAGTGGGAACCAAACGGTTCAAGGTCCATTTCAGTGCAAACTGCAAACTGTTCAAAGGGCTTTAAACGATTTCAGACGATGATTAAGGGTCTTATCAAGCGAAACGATCGCTCATTTTAAAAAAAAGTTTGCACTGAAACTGTCTTTTGAACCTTGAATCGTTTGGTTCCCATTGAAGTCCATTATATGGAGAAAAATCCTGGAAAGTTTTCATCAAAAACCTTAATTTCTTTTCGACTGAAGAAAGAAAGACATGGACATCTTGGATGACATGGGTGTGAGCAAATTATCAGCAAAAGTTTTATTTTAAAGTGAACTACTCCTTTGATAAATCACAAAAGACATAATTCTTTACTGTATACAAGCATCTAATCATCCAGGTTTTTTTTTTTTTTTATATCAGTGCAACACATCTGTTCAGTTAGGCTCACCTGATCAGCTGTAATTAGAGGTTCATCACGCAGACAATTGGCATTTTCATTCTTCTCGTTCATCTCATCCTCATCTTTTTCATGTATCTTTAAAGTCAAGACAATGAAATATTTCACAACAGGTTTAGGAGCATCAGCAGTATCAATAGGACGAGATGGTAGAGAGTAATGGCTCCATATAGTTCCATTACACTCATTGCTAATGTGCTGAGGAGAGTGCTTTTAAATGTAGTTTATAGAATGCTTGACAGCTTGTCTGATCCACATTGATGTACAACAAAAACCTGACTTCTCATCTCCTGTGCTTCACTGCTAAAACTAATCAAAAGCTAACATTATTAGATTACCAAGAGTCATCTGACCGATTGCATTTGTTGGTAATAATTAGCATAATATTTATGAAGACTGTACATGTGTCATCATGATGACAGAATATAAAAGAAAATACGGAAATGTCTGATATTTTGTGATATAGAAACTGTTTATTGCAAAGCTTGTGACAGGCTGAATGTCAGAGAAAGTAGATCAGGTTAGGTTTTTGGCAGCCTGTGACTGTATTTGCTGCCCATTTGGCATAAACATACCACACCCTGAATCAAGAGGGCAAAGCTGTACTCTCTCATAGTGCTGCAGTCATTTGCTCTGAGGAAATAAATGCTTTTTCCATTAAGGAGAATGATATTATTTCAAGAAGGGTTTTTCGTTGGCCAGTGTTTCAATGGTAATTGCTTTGCAACTTAATTCAGTTCCATTAATATAATTAATATTAATATTAAAGTACCCTAACTACAATTTGTAGTGATATTATTAACATAACAACAATAATAATAACAATATCAAAATATAGCTAAGTATTAAAGGGGCTATATGTAGATTAGAATTAGAAACCCTTGTTTTTAGCAACACCTGTGGCCGTTAAGTGAACTGCAGCCAGCAACTTATTGCTGGTGCTCTTAACATAAAAGAGACTGACATAATTCAATGCCTTGATATACTTCCTATGCTTCGATATATACTGTTAATGAATATCCATGCTGCTGAGAGCGACGTTTAGATGAATGTAAATATGTGGTATGCACTTTCCTCTCAATAACAAAATAAACGGTGAGAAAGCAGTAGTTAAGAAATAATTTAATCATATTGATGTGGATACGTTTGCACCAGTTCTGCAATTCATCGGCATCATGTCGACAGATGAGGGATCATAACCCTGTTATGATAGTTCTGGCCATAACAGTATTTAGGCACTTAAGCTACACTTAAAGGGTTAGTTGACCCAAACATTCTTTCTTAAATTACTCGTTTTGTTACTCATTCAAAATTACTCGTTCCTTCGTTTTGTTCATTATCTATTAGACTTTCATTCATTTTCAAAACAGATTTCTGTCATTCCATTGAAAATCTATTCCCCCAAACACTTCACTTCAAGAATGTTGATGAAGAGTTTATAAAATAAATCCATATGTATCCAAGTCTTATGAAGAGATGCTTATATCATTAACAGATTTAATTTAAGTTTTTATTCACGTGTATAGTTTGATTAAAAAGTATATTTGAGAATATATGTAGCTCTTTCGATATTATCCTGAACATTGTATAAGCTGTTGTTGAACATAAGAGAGGCTCTCGGGAGCACGTGTAAACTTCACATCCTTTTGATTTTCCCAGCGTCCTTCACATAAAATCAGCCGACAGGCTTTCATAAACAACATAAGTCAGGAAAGGTCTTGTTTTTTATGTTTTGTTACTAGCTGTTTACTGATTGTCGATAAAAAGCGATTATTAATACATCAAAATACTTACATATAGCCCATTTAAAAGAAAAGGTTGTGCCTGCATTGGTAAATAATTTGTTGTCCATAACATATGGATGTAAAACACTAATCTATACAGTAACCCTTCAGGAAATACAAATCTATTATCATGTCAACAGCATGAAAGTTATCAGAGCAGAGCAGATGTTTACCTCTTGATCGGAGAGGTTGCCATTCAGTGTTTCTGAGGCGGGGTCATCCCAGCTGGACACAGAGGAGGGGATGTAGTTGTCAGTCAGAGCATCCCACACACTACAAAGACACATGCATGGACATTTATATACACAATGTTCCAACCGACACACAGTGAATATGAAACAAATGAGATATGAATAATACATTCTTTAACAGTGACTTTTAATGAGAAATTTCACGTATACTGTATGTATTAATCATGATTTGTTATCACTGGGAATGTAGAGACAGATCCAATGTACAGCATTCATTTTATATGCATTTGTGCTGAACGGTGATGCTACAACATGTTTATGATGCTCTTTAAGTAGCTGCTTTTCATGTTTATATAACTAGGCTAGTGAATGCTTTCTTTCTCTTTTCTTTCTATTCATCTACATGCCGAAATTACTCTCCACACTTTCTTTGTGCCTCTATCTAGTCATCCAGGGAACAAGTGGCCATTCAAAGTGTGCTGATCTCTGAGGGCATACAGACACAAGCCTACCAGCCTCCATTCCAGCCCTGCAACAACACCAAACTGGTACAGACTCATCGTCTACCCATATGTCATTGTCTGAAGGAGTTTCTGTTTACTGTCTGAAGATCTCTAAAAGCAACATCTCATCCAGACTAGAATATTTACCAACCACGGGTTTAAAAAGGGAATTTCTGCAGGCTTATTTCTATAATTCGTCAGATGCACAGCCACAGGCTGAATTCTAGCGCAAGGACAGATTTGTGTCTGAATTCAAGCCAAGAACAAAAGCCACGGGCAATGAGAACACATCACAGCGGGAAACGCAGAAAATAACATGCTAACAAATCATAAATCAACAACATATTCACAGCGCAAACTAAGATGCTCAAATACTTGACATGCTCGTTTTTTCTCTCTTAAAATGCTACAGATTGAAGAAAAGCATCCAAAAATATATATATTTGATGGAAATGCGCAATGTAATGCTCTTTTTTTATTTCCTTCCAATATTTGAATGTTTTTTAACATGCATGAGCGCTATATTTAGACCAAGAGATTTTTTTTTTTTGTCCTGTGTTGCGAGATGCAGATTTGATGGTAAAGAGAGGATGGTGACAGGCTGCCAGCACAGGCAAGTCAGGACAAACAAAAGCACTGAGGCGTGTAAAAATTTGCTGAATAATTCACGGCCGAACCATGGACACATGCACGCAGACAGGAGCTGGTGATGGACAAAGGGTGTTTTTTATAGAGTTTGATTGACAGGGCAGTTGGCAAAGAGACATGTCCTCACTTTGACTGGCAGAGAGAGCCAGCTGGATGGGCATATTTATCAGCAAAGTGATAACAGTATCCATACATGTATTTGGTGATACTTAAAAACGTGAAGCCAATTCCATCAAACTGCACAATTCATTAATTATTCTACCTACATGCATTTATGTTAAAGGAACACTTCGACTTTTTTGGACTTTAGCTTATTCACTGTATCCCCCACTAATCCTAATAAGTGACAAAATAACGCAAAAAAAAAAATCCTATTTACATGTTGTGATTTGTATAGTCACAGAGTGCACAAATAACAAGGTAATATGAGACACTAGTATCTTTTAACCGTATGAATATTGGGAACTATATTCTCAGAAGGCTTCGGCGCGTCTCAGGTGCTGTGGTAATCACTCCGCCCAAGTAGCAGTGCTGCCTTCTGAGAATATAGTTCCCAATATTTATATGGTTAAAAGATGGCTGTGTCTCATATGACCTTGTGATTTGTACACTCTGTGACTATACAAATCACAACATGTAAATAGAAAAATGTTTGCATTATTTTGTCACTTATTAGGATTAGTATGCTAGCTGTAGCCATTTACATCCAGTCTTTGTGCTAAGCTAGGCTAGTGGTGGGTGCGTCAAACAGGACGCACAGAGATGAAAAAGGTATGTATGGACTTATCTAACTCTGGGGGATACAGTGAATAAGCTAAAGTCCAAAAAAGTCAGAGTGTTCCTTTAAATATTCTGGAAGTGGAACAGAAAATATTTTGCTTACTCTTCATCTTGAAGCCTCTCCTCATCCTCCTCGGCGTGAGATTGGTTCCGTACGGGTGCCAGGCCTTCTGTCTTGGTGTTGTAATTATGGAAGCACACATTCAGCTTCTCGTCAAATTCATTGACCAGGTCCTCCATGGACTTGAAGCTCATCATCTCGGAGAAGTTCTCTAACTCTGAGAAGTCTTCACGGCACAGCGGGGCCAGGGGGATTGTTTTGTGAGGCCGGCGTGGAGGATGCTCTGATTCCAGCTCCTCCATCTTGCAGGGCCGCAGATCCTCGAATTCCTCATCCAGGCACACCAGAGGGGCCTCCATCCTGATGCCCTCTTGATCGCGTGGAGGTCGGCACTGCAACAATCCCTGATTAAAAATATAATAAACGTCAATATGTAATCACCGTCTAAAATTTAAAACGCTGAAAGTGAAATATGTCATCACCGTTTTTCACTTATCTTAAACAGCTAAAACCGTATTTATATATCAGTGGCTTCCTCCGAGTCAAGAACATTTTGTACGGCTTATTTGACTACGAACATTTAGACTTGTGTAATTTAATTTTTCTCAGATGACATCTCGTTAAATTCATTTCTTTCTCTTCCACTAAGCAAGCACGGGGCACGAATGACTGCATTTTGCTCAAGCAGAGTGAAAGTAATTGTGTTTAATTTGCATGGCGCTTGATTCAGCAGAACCTCTGGGATTTTTCCCGATGAATTCCTGGTCTGTGAGGCAGCCGAAGTCAAACAGCAATTATAGCTACTGCTCGTTCCAATTCACTTTCTCCAACAAATATAATAATAAACAATGCTAAAGTAGGCCTATGTACAGCAGCATTCATTAGTGCCTTATAATACGCTATATCTATTTAAAATATTAACATTTAGTTTTAGCAAATTAAATATTACAATATGAGTGTTTTTACGTGCCCAAAACAGATGCTATTGCATTCTCTTCATGAATGAAGATTCTCTCAAGTTCGGTCTGAGTGTAATTATAACATTAGTTCATGCGTCCTTTTTCACCCTGTGATCTGACAGTTCCCATGAATGAGCTCGAACGGCTTTATCAGGCTTAACGTCAAAGCTAAAAGACTGCAGGATAAAAATCCATTTAAAACAGGCTTGCATAAGCTTATACCCCAACATTAGTCAGCAATGCAATATTATTTTACCCCAGTGTGTATGTGTTTTTTTGTCAGAATTAAGGTCGTGACCTTTTCCACTTTCTAGTTTGATTTGTTTTTCCGCCATCCATAATTCTGTGCCTATGGGCATAACCAGTTTAAAAAAAAACCTTAACATCCAAATCCAATGACCAAAGCACAGAGGTAATTCAATGTTAGAGTGATAAACTGCAGGCCCTTATTCACAATTCCTGGGGAAGGGGGTGGAATTGAGCAGGAGTGTAAATAGCATATTGACCTCAAATCAATCGACGGAACACAAACTATGGCAATGGAATAAAACACTTTTGCTGTGCGACCTCCATTGAGGATGACGTGATCTAAATGTGCATTATATTTATCATTGTGCTGATAAATGCAAGAGATATTTCTCAAATGCACTACTTAGAGGATAAATTTAGATTACAGAATGAATTTGTGAGTGTTTGTGGCAGGTGTGACCTATGTTGTGAAAAATGAATATACTGTAGCATGTCACAAGATAAGATTAATTGATGAGGCATGATGAGAAGAAATATGGCGGATCACATCATAAAGCATGGCAGAGAAAAAAATACAACATCCCACTGTAATGATTGTAGATCGTTTTAAAACATTTCTTTAGGCCACATGGATTTGAAAATAGCTGTGATTATCCAAATAGAGGTGGATATTTAAATTGTGCAATTTTACAAATAAAAATAATCTTTTTTTTCTACAAATATGTACAGAATGAAAATGGAAAAAAAAGAAAGGGATGGATGCATAACGGATGGAGATCAAGGTTACCCGATTTCCCAGAGGGAATAACGGGAAAACAATGGCGTGATGGAGGAGAGAGAGAGAGAGAGAGAGAGAGAGAGGGAGGAACAAATTACCTGCAAGAGAATCTCTTCTTGTAGATCTGGGTAGAAAGAACCGCTATTCCAATACAGTCAGAGCGAAAACACCATCAGCAAATCCTGGTCGGGATGAAACAACACCGGACACGTTCATTCCCATCACTCACACGTAAGCACTGTGTCGTGATGGCCGCTCACAGCACGCTGCTCTAGTCCACGGCGTCTTGTCTAAGCCAGCCGAGGCGCTGAGTGTTGTTCTCTGATCATTAAGCAGCAGCCATCCTCTCCTGTTCCACGGAGCCTGCGCATTGCTACGGCAACTGACGGAATCCTCCTCCTCGCCACCCCTCCCCCTCCTGCTCCTCTCCTCATGCACCTCACTCTCTCCGCCCCCTACCCCTCCCGCTCCCTTCCTCTCGATCTGCCATAAGCCAAAGCCTTCCATATTCATGAGGAAGGAAAAAAAACAGAGGTAATGGAGAGAAGAGCTTTATTCACACCTTGAACTCGATTGTCATCGGACACATCAGGGGTCTCTTGGCAGGGTCCCCCTCTCATTACCCCTCAAAGCACGCTCAAGGGATTTTCAATGAGAAAGCTGTGCTAACAAAATGCACGCCGGCTCCTTGCTGTCAGTCATTCCTGTTGAGATTAAAGATAGAATTGTGGCAAGATCACAGTATATTAATAATGTTGCAGGGTCATATTGGGGTCCAAAATACTGAGAGAACTGCTGAAAATCTTATATATAATTTAATAATTGTTTTACAGATCTTTGTATTAGTGACGGAAGGTTTTATTCATTTTAAGTCAACATTTCTTTGTTTGGCAGTGGTGATGGCGCAGTGGATAAGACACATGCCTTTGGTGTGAGAGACCCGGGTTCGAATCCACTGTGAGACACCAATGTATCCCTGAGCAAGACACTTAAGCCCTAGTTGCTCCAGAGGCGTGCGACCTCTGACATATATAGCAATTGTAAGTCGCTTTGGATAAAAGCGTCAGCTAAATGAATAAATGTAAATGTTTAAATAAGGATTAGAAAAATAAAGCATTATATCAGTAAAATATTCGTTATTGCCGTTTTGTGCCTTTAATAGTGCACAAAGTTGCTCGTAACAAATTCAAATAATATATTTTAGTGTTTTATTTGTAATAAATTTAGACAATCTGCAATTTATCAGTTATCAAACATAACACGAATCTGTATTGGCCAATTTTTTTGTGTGTGCATTTAGCATGCTCATTTCCCTTAATTTTAGATGAACTCTTCCATCATCTACTGATCTTAATCTTTAAAACACTAATTTATTAATGGCACTTTTAAATGTAATATTTTGTAATCTGAAAATCCATTTTTTAAATGTATAAATTATGATACCCACATCACTGTAAAAAAAAATATTGTTGGTTTAAAATAAAAAAAATTAAGTTGATTGAACTGGAAAAAGTGAGTTAATACAATGAAGGAGATTGATTTAATCATCAGAACTAGATAAATTATTTAAGTTGATTTGACAAAAGAAAAAATGTTGTGATAACATCTTGAAATTACTTTTTACAGTGTTGTAGCAATTAATAATTTAGTTTTTTTTATATGTAATTTATATTTTGTAAAATAGTGAAGAATTTTTATAATCTGCATTTATCAGTTATCAAACATACCATGAAAAAAATTGGCATCTGTATTGTCTTTTAATTGATGCATCCTATTTCAACTTTTCAAAATCTTAAAACTTTCAATTTTCCTGGTCTATATTTGATATTTGATCACAGATTGCCGATGTGGTCTCAGACTTTTGGACCCCAATATTTATCAAACTCTGTAGGCCATCCAGTGAGTCAGAGAGACAGAATTGCAGCAAAGACAAAGACTGTGATTTATAGGACCTGATGGGGCATAAAGAGCCAGTTTAGTTTAGTCATCGTATTGCCCATCCGCCCCTTTACGTCACACACACCTCCTGTGTGTTATCCCACTCTCCCTGCTGCCCTTAATCCTTCACGGCTCTTAATCGGCATCTCAGCCTTTAAAAAGACCCATACAGTTAGAGACGCTATCCTGCATGCATGTGTCTGAATGCATACAAGCTGCTCAAAATTGGGTTGCCATATTCCAGGGATTAGCATCTGATTTTGTGGATTACAGACAATGCTTTCACAGTTTTGAGCAGATGACTGTGGGAAACAACAAGAGTGTGGCACACGCTGCATAAATAGAGCTTAGACATCCCAGGATGTCCAGTCCTTATATAGTAAAGCTTCCTTTCCATGTGGCCAGATTTACTCAGAAATGTGTTTCTGTGCTTGAAGCTGCGTGACTAAAATACAAATGCAAGTGTACTTGCATTATTGCTACTGGCTGCTTTAAAATGGTTAATTCTATCATGCTTTTAATACATTATATTTGATATAGTTTGGTTCATTTGTTGGCTGTATGCATGTGGCACGGCTTTGTCTAATAGACTTCAAACCATGTGAGTCCATTAATGGTTAATATGAAGGAGGAGAGAGCAGAAAGTAACAGTAGTGGGTCTTTGTGAAGGGGGAGGATTATTGTGCAAAGCTCAAAGACAAATATGACATCATCTCATATGGGAGTGTCAATCATTGTCTAATGTATTCAATAACTACAAAACACTTAGATCATAAAACAATCTATTTTTTATCATCAAAGCTGCATGGTTTCGACCATCTGAAAACATCATTCAAAGCCCCTTCCAATTACCATATCAAAAACAGGGATGTCTTTCTTTAAAAAAAACAACAACAACAACAACAACAAAAACAACAACTCATGATCTTAGTTAATTTAAAAATAAGGTCATAGATTATTTTATTCACTCTCCGTCCTTATTATATTAGCTATAATAATAAAAAAGAAACACACACAATGACCTGATTTCCTGTGCAAGACTCCCCCTGCTCACACAGATGCAACTCTCCTCCACAATACAGTCAAAAGATTGGGAATGACGGAGGCCCTGTCGCTATGGTAACCGGGTTTGTGCAGCTGAGCATTGCGCTTGGAGCGGTTGCTGTGGTTATTGGTGAAGGATTGGAACTGGCCTATTAGCTCCACGCCTCCAAACACTGAAGGCCTAAGAGGTCTGAATAATTTGGCCACTTAATTTAACGAGCTAAGATGTTGTTTCAGCTGGAATTTACTATTTATGCTGCGATAGTGAACTATGCTGCCCAAATTAGCCTCCAGTTCTTTTGTAGGGCAAGACGGTACTGTCACCTTTGGCAAAAAAAAAAAAAATCAGTAAACTCAAATAAATTGCCATTGACATATTTATTCATAAAAATTCTATAATGTATTAAACGTTTAATGATAATATTAAACTGGATAATGTTAAACTAAAAGACTCACCTTTTTGCATTGACGTTTAATCAGCTGAGTTGTGAAATTTTTATTAATTGCTGTCTGTTTTAAAATATTTTTTTCGAATAGTAGTTTCTAAATGTTTTTTTTAAATATTTATTGTGTTTAATTTTTGTTATTTCTACTTGTACAGCACTTTGGGGCAGTAGTGACTGTTTGTAAATGTGCTTAATAAATAAACCTTGACCTTAAATATTAATTTATCGTTATTATTAGCAGTAATAGCAATAATTATTATTGATTGATATTATTTAGTGCTGTCAAATCGATTAATCGCAAAAAACCACATGTAACATAAAAGTTTGTAAATATATATTTACTAGGGCTGTGCAACGATTAGTTGCGATTAATCTCATCCAAAATAAAAGTTTGTGTTTACATAATATGTGTGTACTGTGTATAATTATTTTGTATATAAAAATTCAGACACATGCATGTATATATTTAAGAAAAATGTGTTATTAATATATAAAATATTTATATTTAATATAAATTATGTATAGTATATTCATGCAAATATTTCTTAAATATATACTACATGCATGTGTGTGTATTTATATATGAGAAATAATATATTATGTACACACAAACTTTTATTTTAATTGCGATTAACCGTTGCCCAGCCCTAATATTTACACACACACATATATATATATATATATATATATATAACACATATATGTGGTATGTATTTATATATATATTTTTTTTTTTACAAAACATTAAGTTTGATGCAAGTAATTACGATTAATCGTTAAAATTAAGCACTAGTATTATTTCAACCGAAACCTTTTATTTATTTTTTAGAAATTAGATTGCATTTTCCTAAATGAAAAGTGATTTTATTGCACACAAGGAACAAAACAGACTCCCCGAGGAATACGTCTGCTTCACGGCTACTCTCTGTATTGTGTGACAGATTCAGTTCAGGATTTGAATACAAAGGCTTGTTATTTCTCCTCAGGCCTCATTAGAGTGTATGGGCTTGAATTCTGCAGATGTAGAGAAAGCGGACATCAGCTATGATCAATACTCATCCAGGTTTCTCTTCTGCTTCAGAATTCACTTGGAAAACACAGCTGTCAGCACCACGGCCAGACGATCAATAACATAATCTTCTCAAAGCCAGAGCACTGTTGTAAACTCATCGGCTAGAGGGTCTTCCTTTATACTCGTCAATTTAAAATAACTGTTTTCTCTTTGAATTTATTTTAAAATGTAATATATTCCTGTCCTGTGATGGCAAAGCTGAATTTTCAGCATAATCGCTCCAGCCTTCAGTCACATGATCCTTCAGAAATCATCCTAAAATACTTATTTGGTGCTGCAAGAAACATTTCTTACTATTACAAAGTTGTGCTGTTTAACTGCTCTTTTCAGAAACCATGATACATTGATTAATTAAAAAATGTGGCCTTTTCTCATCAAAATGGCTATGACTGTGTGCTGACTAGTCAAATAAGGCATAATTCTGCCCTCTAGGGGTTATCAAGTGCCACTGCTGCTGACTGATATGAACCATTTAGATACCCAAATTACCCTCAAAACGAGCCATTTCCCCCATATATCAGTTTCATTTTACACTGAGCAGTGGCGCCTCCAGAAATTTTTCGTAGGGGTGGCCAGATGGGGCCAGTTAAAATCTTGGGGTGGCACACCAAAACTACAGTATAAACCATAATTTCAGAATTGTTTTCTACTGTTGTAATAAACCAGCCTGTAGAAAACTATCAGAAAGACTTAAGGAAACTCCTACTGATATACTTTGGTTTGTTGTGTAATATTTAATGTTACTAATTATATTAGTAGGGCCCAACTAATATATATTACATTGTATAATGATATATATTATATGATATATAAGGGTCCTTGCCCCACAGTAAATTTCCAGATACTTACATAATTGTGATGAATTTAATCATTTTTAAGTTATTAGTTTGCAGTGTAAGATTACAGTTAACACATTTAAATATTACATAAATGTATTATGAATTTTTAATACACTTAATGAGTGTATACATCAGCAGCAAAAAGTAATTCTTGAAAAAATCTGCACAGTAATTTTATAAAATCTAAATATGTTAATAAAACAAATTACTATTAGTTCTCTTTTAAAATTCAATCAGGCAATCATGTCACAATTTTATATTTATATATTAATGTCAAGAATTCAGAAGTGCATAGCCTAAACTACAAATAAATTATATACAATTAAATTATGCTTATTTAAAATGTATTGAGCAGGCTAGGTATAACAAAATATATTGGCTTTTAATAATATTTCAGTGCGCAAACCCATGATTACATGAAAAACAGAGAGCACACAGCGTGTATGCGCATCGCGGGTGCAGATTGATGTGCTCAAAGCAACATGGAGTCACAGTGTGCAGCAGCACTGCGCTTCAGAAGTGTGCATTTAAAAGCTCATGTCACAAATCGAAGAAATGTTGAGCGCACAAATCCAAGTGCGATTTGTTCCTTTGTTTCACAGTTATTGTGCGTTTGATGCCGATTCATAATCCTTGTGATATGTATGTGTGATCTAACAGAACACGGTAGTGAGTCGTTTAAAAACAGCAACAAACTCCAAGAAAATAAAGTAATTTTATGCGAATATACAGACTTTTATCTACAGATCATGCATTTATAATGTCAATATATCATATTGGAGAGAGTTTTACCGTGCATCCAAGAGGCGCGCGTGCTGTTTGAATATGAATGGAGAATGATGACAGCCGCAGAGGAGGGAAAACGAGTTTATACTTTAATGATGTAAATATACTTCTGTTCTGTCCCTCACGTTAAGCTATGGAATGACTTCAGATGACTTTGTCACCCAAACTGACGTAAAAAAAGCGGGAGGTGCCGAAAAGCGCGCTGTTTGCATCCCTGCCTGTCCGAACGTGGCAAAAACGCACCTAAAAGCTGCTATAACAGTATACCATTTGGCACTTAAAAAGCACGTCACGACACATAATTCCCCGTCTTCTTTTACTTAAGAATATTTTTGACTTATTTATAAAATGCATAACTGATGCTACAAAAATTAATACTGGCCATTGGGGTGGCCAATGGGGTGGCCAGGAGTCGGCCAGGGGTGGCCATGGCCACCCCTGGCCACCCCCTGGTGGCGCCATTGACACTGAGTGCCATTGCTGGTGAAATGAGGACACGTGACACACTGGAAGTTTCTATGAGGGAAAAGAGCGTTGTTTTTGTTGTTTTTTTGAGGAATCAGTAAAAACAAATTTCATATACAGCACAAGTACTGAAAGAGCATTTAGATCACATGTGTGTTCTGCACTCCTGTTTGACATCTAGCACAGATCTAGAATCCCTTTTGTAAACTCTGCTAGTACCTTAGAGTGATTTCTAAATCATATACTTACAATTCTGTAAATATATACTGTACATACATAATATTAATATAGAAATATGGTTATCTAATGCCATTTTAAGCAGCACTTTTTTGCACAATGATAAATGTAAAGAAAGTTAGGAAACAATTAATTCTTGGTTCCTTCTTTGTTTTGGAAGGAGACACAGTGCTAATTTACCATATACATCAAGTCAGTAAACACAGTCTGGCACAGAGCCATGAATATTCAGCAAAGAGATGCTTTAGATTTGTAAAAACAGACAGCAGAGGTATGACTTACTGTACACATCAAAACGGGAGCTTTAGTCCTCAGTGATGGGCCTTGTCATGTTTTCGTTTGACACCAAAAGCAAGGGTTCTTTTCATGCCATATATAAACATATATATATATATATATATATATATATATATATATATATGAAGAGTTCAGATGCAAAAGCCTCTAAATGCCATTTGAAATTTTCTTCTTGAATGATGATTTTTATCAAACTTGTATATTTAAGTTCAGTAATTTCACTTAAATAACAATTAATAGGCAATCATCATTGCCATTTAAGTGAAATCACTGAACTTAAATATACAAGCTTGATAAAAATGATCATTCTAGAAGAAAATTTCAAATGGCATTTAGAGGCTTTTGCATCTGAACTCTTCATATATATATAAAGGCATTTTAGCTAACAATATTCCAAGCCTATTGTGTTTCATCAATATCTCATAATCATTTTTCAGATCTAGATCTCAGTTTATATTCATTCCCTGACACAAGGAACTTTTATTTTCTTACTTAATTGAATGCAAGTACTAACAAAAGACCAATATTGTGAAATTGCAGTCTCAAAGAAGGGAGATCAATCATGATGAGATCATTCATTCTGGTTTTTCGGGCGGATAAACACCTCCAATGGTCCTAACATGACAAGAAATAATCACAACAGTGAGAGCCACTAACAGAGCACTGCTCTGAAAGGCAGCCGTAATAAACCTTTGTCAGGTTAGAAGCCATATTAAATTGAATGCATGTGAAAACGAGGTTGTGAGGGATCGATTTACAGTCTTTACATGTGCACGCACTGTCTTAAGGTATTAGATCAAGACATTTCGTCAGCCGAACAATCAGATTGATATTAAAGAACAGTATAATTCATTGAACTCACTGTAGTTCTATCCTTCGCAGACAAAAATTAAATATGGCACTTATTTGACTGAGGTCTATGGGGTTGCAATTTCAAAATGGGTGTGCAATCACTTCCAGGACATCCCGTATAGTGCGCTAAGTGTTAATGCTTCTGCTTCATCCTGTTCACTTTAACAGCTTAAGGTGCACTGGTATGGTCAAAGATTGCAGGTCATATATTGGTTAGTAAAAGGTTAGAGCAATGACGTAATATGAGAGCTGATCTCCAGTGTTGGTTAAAAAAAAAAAAGACATTAATGCCTCCTGAATTCAAGAAATTATTCACGGACAGGAATTAAAGAACTTTAAACATCAAAGCAGCCTGTGACAACGTAGTAACACTTTAAAATATGGTTGTTCAATAGTTAACCTTATTGTAAAGTGTTACCCAAGAAATTTCAACCAACAACGTCAAACATTTTGGTTTCCCATAACCAAACTATAACAGCAATAATACTGAATTCAATTTCAATGTTTTCCCCTACATTTTAAAATATGGCAAGGAGCTGTCAGACTTTAAAATAGGTGCATTTCAGTTCAGCTACATACTTGTAGGGAAATTAATTTGGTTTGTTAGTTGAATCTAAACTGAAATGTGTGATTAATTTGAGGCTGATATGGAGTTTAGGGTTCCTCCTGAGACACTAAAATCACATTGGCAAAAACCCTGAAGTGCTTATAATTTATCTTCAGGAATGGAAACAAAACGTAAAAAGGCATGTATTGGTAAGCATATATATATATATATATAAAAAAAATCACTAAAATATGAATTAGTTAAATACCATTTCATTAGAAAACAGAAACTGAACACTTTATGCAATGTATATGTTATGAAAGAAGAAATCTACAATAACAAACCATTCAATACAGAACTTTAAAAAGGCTGGTAAAGGAAGATAGAGATGGAATGTGTTTGTGTTGTCTAGATGGACTGCTGAAATGCTTCAATTAAATATACGGTCAATAAATCAATTAATTCCAGGGTGGCGGACAACAAAAGTAAACAATCTCAGAGGAACCGCCAGGAAGAATTTGTAAATATCAAATCGTGTTTTTTGGAATCAGTGTTTCTGCTTTTCACATTCATCCCTTTTTTAAAAGCTACTTAAGAACTTGTTGATCATAAACCGCAATGTTAAGGAATGCGAAATATCATGTTTACGTTGCTCAATCTATTTTGGGAGCACGCGCCTTCTTTAAATCCATGCACACACACTCTCTCTAACACATACACACATGAGACGATTAGCTGACATGGTTAGGTTTAGTTGCTGTCCTCTTTAGCTTGAGAGAGTGCTTTCTCTGAGCTTGCCGAGCCCTCGAAGCGCTGGGAGGCGATGGCGGCCTGATGGGACATGCTCTTCCTCACAATGTCTCCCTTCCTCCATAGTGTAATCTCCTATGATGATAAATAAATAACACATGTTCCAAACAATTAATGATTATTTCACCATTGCTAGGGAAACAAGTATGAATCCTTAAAGGGGTGGTAAAATGCCATTTTCACAAGATGTAAAATAAATCTCTGATGTCCCCAGAGTGTGTGTGTGTGTGTGTGTGTGTGAGGTTTTAGCACGAAATACCCCACAGATATTTTTATATAGCATGTTAAAGTTGTCGCTTTTAAAGGGTTTGCAAAAGCACTGTTTTGTGCCTGGCCCTTTAAATGCAAATGAGCTGCTCCAAAGGGCGGGTGTGTGTTACCAGCTGCGATTACGCAGACACATTAGAATGACAGAAAAAACTGTTCTCCCTTTAATGTTAAAACGGAATTAGTCAAAGGAGACTCCTGTAGAATAAAACAGGACGTCTCTGAATAGTTAGTTGATGCATTTTTGTTCCTGATGTGGAGTTAACTATCTTCAATTAGCATATTGTCATGGTAATCTATAAATCACTCTTATATGAACTGTTGTGAGATAAACACTTTCTATTGCATGTGAAAAAATGGATGCTAAAGTTTGAGCTGATTCACAAATGTACTCTTATACAACTCTTCCTCTTCTCAACATGGAGTGTTCCCGGGGGCGGGGTTTATGTACATTTTAGGGTTGGTGATGTCACCCGCGTGTAGTCCCTACCAGCCATTTGTTGTAGTCCTTTTCTTTAAAAGCAAATATCTTCTTTGCTTTGAACTTTGAGCGTTTTAACTAAAGTTAGAAAAGTGAAATCGTACTTTACCACCCCTTTAAACACAAAATGCATAACTAATTGTTTTACATATTTAGTTCCCTATTTTTCATTTTTTTTAACACCAACCTGTTGTTTGAAGTAACGTCGCTCTTCTTCATCAATGAGTACGAGATTCAGGTAATAACGAACAGAGAATTTCTTATTAATGTCCCTCATGGTGGGCGTCATCTCGTACCCAGCCAGAAAAAGACGGATGGGGATGGATTCACCTAAAGCCATTAAAGACAAAATACAAATGAGTGTAAATGCCCCCTACTGGTGATTGGTTACAAGTGTGTTGTGGTGCTCAGTTTGATCCACTTTCAGAAATATGGAGATTTTTTTAACCTTTATAGGCTTTTATTAACCCCTTGGAGTGGTATGGATTACTTTTTTTGATGGGTGAATGGTCTTTTTGGAGCTTCAAAAGCTTGGCCACTATTCAATGCCATTACAAAACTGGGAAGAGCCAGGATATTATTTAATATAACTCTGATTGTGTTCGACTGAAGAAAGTCATATACACATAGGATAGCAAATAAAAATGTGTGTGATCTATTAATTGTTTCATACCTCGGACAGGTGCTCCATCCATAATCTCGTATTTTGCAATGGTGTCATTTTCATGGTACACATTTGGCCCTGTCCCTGTTGTCTCCCGTTTAATAATATCAATTTCCATGTGTTTGATCTTAATTCGCACCAATAGGAAATAGATCTTCCCCACAATCACATCTTTGAGATGATACCTGCCATTTTCAAGATTTTTAGGAGGGGAAGAAACAGGGGGAAATGCAAAACAATGTATCAGTAAGTGAAAAATATGAATTTTATTGAACTATTTTAACATTTACAAATCATCTAAGACATAAAAACACCTCATCCTCTGGCTGTTTTTCAGACTTACTTCGACTTGTTGTACTCAAACTCAATGTGTAGACAGTCCTCAATTCCCACTTCCATCTTTATGGAGGAGTTGAGTTCTGGATACGTACTGAGCGTGTGCACTACGATGTCCATCTCTTTGCAGATGTCATTCAGTCTCCTGCTGATGGTTGCCCGCAGGAAATAGCTGAGGGAAAAAATTAGAGTTCATTACTCTAATTATATATATATATGATTTGATGTTAAGTCTATCAAATAAATGTACAACATATTGTTGTGTGAGCTCATATACACAATCTTTACTGAACTACACAATGATAGGAACACATACCGTAGTTTTACATTCTGGCCCGTGTAGGACTCGTACGGTTTCTCCACATGTGTGAACTCAAAATCAAAGGTCTGAGATTGAGCCATTTCTCCAGGCCGAGCTAAATCCTTTACCAGAGAGACAAACTCATGATGGTTTCCTCTGTCATAGTACAATTCTACAAAGAAAATTAACAAGACACCAGAGAGAAAATGTGATAATAAATTAGCATATTTTGTTTGTGTACTCTGTTTTATTCTCAAACAATTCTTTAATGGTTTGAGTTAGGTTTGGAACAACATGAGGCCGGTGAATTAACCCTTTAAAATACAACAAAAATAAGGATGTATAAATATCAGGGAAAACATTTGACATTTTCTATACATCCAGGTAACTTAACATTTCTTTCTTCAAGGGTATACTGCATGGCTTTAAAAATAGTGTTAACTTAGAACAATGAGTAACTTAGAACAAGAACAGTTTAGGGAAACTGTTCATTACTGAATATAAAAAACAGGATCTATTGCTTGTGGCAAGCATCCAGAGGTGTGGTTTCTATACCGCCTTTTTTACTAGAGATAGGAAGTTGACTCACTTCGGAGAATCGGTTCTTTTGAACAGATCACATTCAAAGAACAGGCTAAAAAATTCAATTATTATTTTATGAGTAGCACATTTTGGTGCTCAAAATGGGTTTTAATTATAAGGGTGTTTATTTATTTTGCATGTAGCGAAATTCCCATTTCAATTTGTTGTATGCATGATTCAGCTAATATTGTGGTATTTATTTAGAACCTAAAATTTGCAAATACATTAAATAAAACTATATTTTATTTACTTTTCATAGCTGAAAAGTGTTAATACTATTTTTTTTAACTATATTTATTTGTAACATTTATGTTTATTGACTATTAAAAATATATTCACCTCCTCAACGGTTCTCGATAATTACGGAAAATTACTAAACAGGACGGATCAACAGGTCGGTGAGGAACGAGTTATTGGATGAGTGCAGAATAGGATACTAGTGTTTAATCTTTTCCTTTAGAAAAAAGATATCGAGGAGCGATCTCAGAAGGATTCGATCCGAATCGTGTAGGAATCATTAAGACCTGTTTAGTGAACCGGTTCGTTCGATTCATTGAAAATATTCAACTCGAAAGAACGATTCGATCATCGTTAATATGTCATTTGTCACGAGACAAGGTTTTTGTAATTTGACACTTCAGCATTTCTAATGCTTCAGTCTGAGTCCGCTTTATGAAATTTACATGAAAAAAATAAATAAAATAAAAATAAGCACAGAAACACAGATGTACATGTTGTATTGAGCGGTAACATTACAGCACATTCGTTACGTCATGAAGCATCGCTCGTTCATATTACGTTGCACTTACCGATTTGCCCGATAAATTCTATTTTGATCCCTTGATGCTCGAGCCTCTTCCCTGGATTTTTCAGGGTTACATTGACTTTCCCAGAGACTGTCTCCCCGTCGTAAAACAGAAAGTATTTGTCCTTTTTCCCGTCCTCTGTTTTGTGCTCGGCCTTTTTTCTCGTCTCGGCATCATTTAAAACCACGTCAATTTCAGCACTTTGTCCGAAACTGAAGAAGCTCATCCCGACACCTTGTGCTGGACTTAAATCCTTTCGTATTCTAACACCTGGTCCAATTCCACATCAATACAATTGCGTCCTCTTTACAAGCTGCTTTATCTTCTGCAATGCATGTATGTTTATAATATATTGTTTAAGATTCAATTTGGCTAACTCTTCATATGGCTCCTGTTTTACTACCTGCGGAGGATTTTCAGCAATGTACAAACAGACACAAGCTTCAGAAATGATTTTACTTCCGGGATAGTCCACGTAAATATTTTTTTTTTTTTCAAAATAAAGGTCTTATAGAGACTATTGAAATCAAATGTAACATATCGAATTGAATTTATCAAAGGGCAATTGTACGACTGATTAATTGTATTGGGGATTTAAATGCTTTTAGTTTTTTGTATTATAATTTTGTGCACACAAAATGTTATTTAATAACTTAGTTTATATTTAAAACTTAGTGTACTGCAATGTAGTTAATGTCTCCCTCTAGTGAGTAACTTTTATAGGCTCTGCATTAGCACCGGTTACACACACACACATACAGTATTTGACTTTGTCACATGAATGCTTCGTTGAAAACATAAAGTATCTTAGTACAAATATAGGAAGTCCAACAAGATTAAGGCGAATAAGTGCCAAATGGTTTATAAATCTCACTGCACTCTGCCTTTTAAATCTTGATGAAAGGACCGCTTTCAAAGCCTATTAACAAAATATATTAAACTGGCGATTTTTTAATATCATAAAAATAAAAAAAGTGAATGGAAAGCTAAACTGTGGTCAAATTCTTTCATGGCAGTCAATCCTCCGTAAATCCTGTTCAACTGAAATTTAGGGAAAGCCTAATCCAATAATTAAATAATCCTATACTGACTAGAATCTTTTTCAGTTTCACTAACAACTATATCATTCCAATATCTATTCAGTTAGTTACTACTTATTTATTTGATTGGCTAGTACTTATTCCTTTGCAGATAATGACAAGTATCTATCCCATTGTTACTGGCAATGAGTTGCTCATTGTTTGCCACTGAATCATATGGGGATCTGTTGCTCAGATATTAACTATTCACTATGTTTCTATTAACAACTTTTATATGGAATGGATACATAATGACTAACTAGTAACTAAAAATAAGTACATCTGTGCTATTATAGCCTAGTGCAATTGAAAATAGATACTCAATAACTCTTAATAAGAGTAACATTACATAGATAGTACTTTGAAGAAACAGTCTGCCATGGGGATCAACTGGAGTAGCGTGGGTTATGCAAACGTAATCTCTGTTTACCTTTTGAATACGCGCTTGTGATTGGCTGACGCGGCTCTCACTCCCGCTGTGGGCGTGGCTATGTCACTCTACTCTAAAACCCTGAAAGCTCTTCATAACAGTCATTTCATTTAAACCCGCGCTAGGCATGGTACGATTCACACATCGCTTGTTATACACTGCTGTCAGACATAGGGCTTCATTGTCAGTCAGATGTGATCATGTGCGATTGTTAGTGTAAGCAAACTAGACGAAATCTTCACTGCACTTATCCTCTGTTTAAAGACAGTCAGCTGACTTGGCTTTGATTTTGGGATGGCAGAAGCGCAGCAACAGCTGGTTGACATCGACCCGGATTTCGAGCCTCTCTCCCGTCCGCGCTCATGCACCTGGCCGCTGCACCGACCGGAATTCAGCGAGCCGGGGAGCTCGAACACGTCCTCCCCGGCACCGTCCGTCAAGCAGGAGCAAGGTATCGTGGACTTTATTAACAGCCTAAGTTTACTAGAAGAGACCGAGGACTACCAGGAGGAGAAACCCGTCCTTTTGAACGACTTCCACTGCCAGGACACCTGCGTTCATCCCCAGCAACAGCATCCCCAGCAGCCGAATCCCCAGCTGACGCACCCGCAACAGGTGCCGCCGCTCCCCGCCCCTGCCAGCAGCTCCAGCCCTGCAGCGGCCCAGAGGAAGAGCAGCTCGTCTCGTAGGAACGCGTGGGGGAATATGTCATACGCTGATCTCATCACCAAGGCGATCGAGAGCTCCCCCGAGAAGCGGCTCACCCTGTCTCAGATCTACGAGTGGATGGTGAAGAGCGTGCCTTACTTCAAAGATAAGGGCGACAGCAACAGCTCAGCCGGCTGGAAGGTAATGGCTCACCGAGGCCAAGCAGAAACGTGATTAAAAGTAGCATTGGTAGCACAGAATACTTCATAAGATTTAAACATACACTCGCATCTATAAAACTATTTTGCAGACCCTTTCATGTGAGGTGTCCAGTAAAGTATTTCATTTTTTCGAAGCATCACTTTTGGTGTGTTTCAAAGTAATTGTAGGGGTTCGATTATTGTTTATCATTTAATGTAAAAATCTAACAAGAACTATTATTTATTCATATTTTTTGGAAGTGTATTTCAGCTGACTTATGCAATTGTTTTTACCTTAAATATATATATATTTTTGACAGAGGTCCTGGGTGGGCCTAACCGAAATAACCCTTGCAACCACCCACAACTGTTTTGCCCGCCTTGTATTTTAGAGGCTTTGTTTAGTGAATTTAATTCAGTTAAATCTTTTTGACTTGACTGATGGTTGTTTTTTTTTTTGACTAGCTAATTAAGGTGTTACCACATGATACCCATGTTTAGATAACTTTTTTCAAATGTTGGCCCCTAAAAAATTTTCAGTGTAGTATATGACAGTAGCAATTAGCCCTCAAATGCGTAGTTGTGGATTCCCCCTTTAGAGCAAATAAATGACATGCGGTTTGTTGTGGAATGTGAGGCTCGAAAGAGCTCGCAGTGTTCAGAAGAATGCATAACATCTCAGTATCAGCTGTACACGATGCCAGTTCAGTTAAATCATTGTTTAATTTCCTTGACCGAAAAGCTTGTGGTTTGTCTATCTGCTGTCAACCTGACGTACATAGAGGATTAAATGATGAATCTTACAAATTGCGCATGCTCATGTAAAAACAAAAACAAAAAAAATCACCCTCATGTCGTTCCAAACTCCGTTTCTGTTGTTTCTGTGAAACACAAATATAGAACATTTGTTTTTCTTGCTGGTACTGAAGCTTACAAGCTTAAAAAAAGTAGCATAAACACGCAAAGAGTGACCATTAAAGTATTTAAAGTGCATACTTTTTGTGAGTAAATTTTGCGAGTCCCTTTAATTTTGTAAATTATCTTGTAATGTGAGGGACTGTGGTCATTTTCATCGGCTCTACTAGTCATGTGACCTATTGTAGTAGGCTAGCACTCATGCAGAGGTATATAGTAAGTTTGGTGATATCACAGTTTTAAAGCTTCTCTTTAAGGTGCCTGATGACTGTTTTGAGTCCAAGAGGGCTGCCATGAGTGAGCTGGAGCAAACAGAGAGTGGTTTCAGTGTTGAAAGAGTCTTTGTCAACCTCATTTATCTCTAGAGTACTTGTTCCTGTCTCTGATTCACCCCTCCTTACAAGCCACTTTTGTTTCTTTACTTGTTCTGTGCGTAAATGGAAATACAAATCCTTACCGTCACACATGTCAGGGCCTCCTCCCATCACTGAGCTAAAAATACCGGCAGGATTACCTGTCATTACAGGGAGACACAATTACCTGAAAGGTGTGGTCCGCCCCCCTCCTCACCGCCATTGGCTCTACACGCCACGGCAAAACATTGTCTGGGCTCATCCACCTGTGACATCATAGTTTCAGCATTCCAGTCACTCATTGGATGTTTGTACTGTTAGACTGTTCTTTATCATCATAGTGTGTGCATACCTGAGACTGGAAACGTTTTGTGCTTCCTCTCCCAGTAGATTCGGTCCCATTAACGTAGTAAAACCTGAACACCAAAATAAGGGGTTTGATGTTGCTGTAGTTTTATTACTCTGTTATGTGATTATACATTTTTCATGGCCCAGTCAGGACATTAGTTTAGATATGTATGGAAGCTTATTTCCACCACAGAATAAAACGTTTTAAAAGATAACTGTGACTTTTTATCTCACAATTGCGAGTTTACATCTTGTGACTTTATTTCTCAGAATTGCGTGATAAAAAGTCGCAATTGCGAGATTCTAAACTCACAATTGCGAGAAATAAATGTTCAATTCTGACTTTTTTCTCAGAATTGCTTGTTTATATCTTACAATTCGGACTTTATACACAATTGTGAGATGTAAAGTCAGAATTGAACGATATAAAGTCGCAATTGTGTGTTATAGGCAGACTCAGAACTGTGAGATATACACTCGCAATTGCAAGAAAAAAAGTCAGAATTGAAAATGTATATATCGCAGTTCTGAGAAATAAAGTCAGAATTGAAAATTTATATCTCACAGTTCTGAGAAATAAAGTCAGAATTGTGAGATGAGTTTATTTCTCGCAATTGCAAGTTTACATCTTGCGACTTTATTTCTCAGAATTGCGTGATAAAAAGTCGCAATTGCGAGATTCTAAACTCACAATTGCGAGAAATAAACGTTCAATTCTGAATTTTTTCTCAGAATTGCATGTTTATATCTTGCAATTCAGACTTTATTACACGGAATTGTGAGATGTAAAGTCAAAATTGAACGATATAAAGTCGCAATTTTGTGTTATAGGCAGACTCATAATTGTGAGATATAAATTCGCAATTGCAAGAAAAAAAGTCAGAATTGAAAGTTTATATCTCGCAGTTCTGAGAAATAAAGTCAGAATTGCGAGATATCTCACATTTCTGACTTTTTAACATGAAAGAAAAATCACGATATCAATGCAATGCAATCAAAAATCAACGATTACCTTTTTTATTCTGTGGTGGAAACAAGCTTCCATCAAGCATCCACAGATGCTTGTCAGACAAATTATTCTTGCAATTGGGATAAAATGTTATCTCTGTTTGTCAGTTGGATACATTTACCATGTTGACATATTTAAATCAGAATCATTTGCAACAAATTTGAAAGACATTAAAGCTGCATCAATGTAAATGCATATTGACAAACATAAGCTAGAACTGTATGCAAACTGATCTCTTTTGTTCAGTATTTTTTAGTTCAAGCCATGAATTTGAATGTAAAAGATAAATCAAGGAGACTGAAGTGAAAATGCTCCCCTGCAGTTCAAATGTCTCGGGGTTCAAAGGTTAAAGTTTAAAGGTCAGTCCACCAAATTTGTGGAGCATGTCATGGGAGTCCATGTTCATACCGTCAAAGTCAAAGTGAAATAATGAGAATAGTATTCAGACTCATTTTATGAGGTTCTGGCACACAGTAGCCTACAGTACGCTGTTTCTTAACTCTCTTGTGTCTTTAAATATGCATGCCATTGTTTTAAACGGCTGAAGTAGTCAAATACACACGCACATACAGGTAGAATTCAATGTGGGTCAGTTTTCCATCTCCCAAGTGCCCTCATAACCACCATTACTTTAAAAATGGCATGCATTTTCTATTTCGCAGCCCTGCACCCACAGCTAGAGATATATTCATGTGTCTGTGGTGTAGTGATACTATCTTGTGTGAAGGCCTACTGTAGCTCGTCTTTTTGTAATTGAAAACACGCTTTACCATTCATATCATTTTCTTTCACGTGTCATTTTTTACCATTTAATTCCATTCATAACGCCATTAACAGCTCTCTAAGAGTTTCTCTTCCGAATTAATAAATGAACTCGTGTGGTTTTCATTAAGTTATTTTAGAAAAAAACATGCTTTCTCACTTCCCCCTTTTTCTCATGCTTTTAAAAATGTTTAACTCTGAGCCCTATTTACAGCACACGAACCCAGTTACCTCTAACATCCTTTGAAGTTTACCGTAGGTCTTTCACCTTTCCCACTAACACACACACACACACACACGCATGCACAAACATGCAAGCCATTTCAAGGCATACACAATATTTGTTCAAGCTTATCTTGAGCAGATACTAATTTCTATTCTCATTTGTCAGTAAGTTTCGGCTTACTAGCCACTGATTCTCCAAAACAAGTCACTTTTGACCTGTTTGTGGATTGGAAGCTAGTTTTATAATCCAAATTCAATAATTTTACATATCAGTTCTACAGTTTGTGAAACTCTGGGACACATTCTTAGAATTGATCTGATAGATAAATGTCAGTACTTGCAGGTGAAGTGTGTAGAGGTTGAAGTTTGTGGTTTGTAGATGATACCATGCTCTACATAATATGGCTAGTGCGTAATTAGCATTGTGCAAGGTGCAGCAAGATTGGGGAACATTCTGCTCTTTTTTTTTACACACACTCAAATTGAAAGAGAGAAAGGAAAGGGTGGAAAGGGTTCAGAATGAAATGAAAGCACATGCAGTGCTGATTGTACCACAGACGCATGAAAGACTTCATCGCTGTGGCTTGGTGCAGACTTTGGGTATGTGGCTTTTAATCTAGAGCTACATCGGTGTGCATGCATGGGACAGTAGCGTGACAAAAAAGTTACACGTGAAAACCCTCTGAACTCATCAGATATCAGGAAAAAAGTCCCCATGCTGAAATGTCAAATGACGACAACCGGATGTCTGCGCCAAAAGGTGTGATGCAGAAAAAGTGTGCTATGCAATCACCTTGAACAATTGATAAGTTATCTAATTCTGTACTTTCAATGTTGGAACCAAAAATAATAATGAATAATGGGGGATTTAATTCATTAGAGTAGCATTGGACAAATTTATTGCTAATGATTCGGATTGAATCAAAGGTGAAATTAAGCTGATTTATTTGAATGGGTTTTCAAAGGTGAGATCACATTTGTAGCGGAAAACTGAACTTGAATTGAAAGGATTTTCATTGAATTGCACTGAGGTGTAGTAGCATTCCTGCAGGTTAGAAAAGAAGCATGGAAACCCTTTGTGATGAAGACACAGAAATAGGTACTGTATGAAATAGACAGGAATTTACCCTTTAGCTTGCCAGAGACATTCCTAAAAAAAACTTGTTTGCGCTTGTATCGGAAAGACACATGCATTTTAGCTGGAAGCATTCCCTGGACTTATCTGAGCTGAAGTCATGCCAACTTTCGATAATTATACTAGAAAGCAAGACAATAAGGCATTTGTGTTATGTCAGAGCCATACCACAAGAAATCACAGCCAAGACCTCTCACTGTGCTTTTTCTTACCACAAAAGACCAAACATGGCTCTCAACCTCTTTTTAGGACAATTTTTTTTTTTTTTTGGAAAGCAATTAATTCACTCCGAGATAATTTCTTTTTGAAAAGTTAGTTTAGATTTCCATTTTTGCCCTGACACATTGTACTTTAATATTTTAACAAGTTTAAAAAAATAATTCATATTTTTGTGTTCTTGAAAGAAGTTTATTTGATCAAACATGCAGTAAAATCGGTAATATTGTGAAATATCATTACAGTTTAACAGACTTGCTTTCTATTTTAATATAATTAAATTTCAGCGTCATCCAGGCTTCGGAGTCACATAAATAGATATATTTTGTAACAATATAAATGCCTTTACTGTCACATTTGATCAGTTTAATTGTGAAATACTTGTATTTTATATCTTTTATTCTATATTTTATATGGCCCCAAACTTTTGAATGGTAGTGCTAGTGCATCACAGTTTCCATAAAAATATTAAGCAGCAAAAACCGTTTTCAACATTGATAAAAATAAGGACCATTATTAATAATTGAGCAGCAAATCAGCATTTTAGAATGATCTCTGAAGGACTGTGTGACATTAAAGACTGTAGTAATGATGCTGAAAATTCAGCGTTGCCATCACAGGAATAAATTACATTTTAAAATATATTAAAATAGAAAACTGTTATATTCTTTATGTATATGTATGTACACACACACACACACACACTGCATACTGTATATTTGTGTGTGTAATGTTCTTTTTTATTATTTTTTTCATGTATTATAGACAAATATATAAAAGCACTGTGTGAAGATTGTTCTGTACAGCTGTGTAGTCATTCAAAGTGTGTGTCTTCAAAAGGTCAACAACATCCAGGCGGTGGTAAACCTCCACATCTTGTTGTCAGCTCCTGTCAGTCATATAGAAGAACTCAACGTATTGGCGCCATGTCTATAGTGTTGGAGGTACCATGGGAGGTCTGAATTGTTGTTAAAGCACAGCTACATCCTCCAGAGTATATATATACACAGTATGCTCTGTGTTCCCATTTATGTCTAAAAATTCTCACACATAGGACTTTCCCTGAATCCAAGAGAGTTCAGAGGCATGTAGGGTCACTAAAGGGCAGCTGAGGGTATTTTGTAGGCCCCACTGTATTCCAGCCTCACTGCACAATCACAGGAGGTGACAACAACTCTCCAGCATTGTGGAGAGAGAGAGAGAGAGAGAGAGAGGAGGAATAGAAGGGGAAGGGGGTTACTAGGGAAAAGCGTCAAACATCCTTCATTCCTGAGCACTGCACTCATTTCCATCTTCGTGTGTTCCTTAAAGCATTTCCTCTGCGTTCCTTGTGTTTACAGAGGGACATCAGTGAAAAGTTTGGAAAAATCAACATTGTGCCATATTTCTGATACCAAACATCCATGTTGGCCTGCTTAACAGTCATTTTTTGAACTTTCCCCCTCTGTCCCTGTGTGTCCACTTTTAAGACAAAATCAAAAAGAATGTAAGATCATTGATTGCTGACATTAAAACTAATTCAATGTCAAATCGATGATTTAGCAGGAATTGATTTTATCCTTAAAGGGATACTTCATGTGTATTTAAAATGAGTCATTTATGTAGAAGAAATGTGAAATTAATTTTGAATTTGGAGCTTTCTAGACTGAGAAAAGCCAGAAAATGTATTTTTGGCTTATGTGGATGAAAGACAACAACTCCCAGAATGCACTTCCTTCGCTGCCCTAGGAGGCCACGCCTACCGGTAACAGAGCGCAGTAGTTAAAGGGTTAGTTCACCCAAAAATGAAAATTAAGTCATTAATTACTCACCCCCATGCTGTACCAACCCCGTAAGACCTTCGTTCGTCTTCGGAACACAAATGAAGATATTTTTGATTAAATTTGAGAGCTGTATAACTACCACATTGGCTCCTAAAGGACTGCCTCTTGACGGCCCAGAAAGTCAATGAAGAAAATGTTTAAATATCCCAAGTGACTACCGTGGCTCAACTATATGTTTATCAAGCGACGAGACTACTTTTTGTGCGAAAAAACAAACAAAAATAACGAGTTTATTCGACTATTCCTTTTCTTCCTTGTAGGCCAGAAACGAGATTTCCTTAGATTTCCACGACGCATGCGCGAGAATTGCGATCTCCTTACACTACTTCAGTTCAGTTCTCGCGCATGCGTCGTGGAAATCTAAGGAAATCTCGTTTCTGGCCTACAAGGAAGAAAAGGAATAGTCGAATAAACTCGTTATTTTTGTTTGTTTTTTCGCACAAAAAGTATTCTCGTCGCTTGATAAACATGTAGTTGAGCCACGGTAGTCACTTGGGATATTTAAACATTTTCTTCATTGACTTTCTGGGCCGTCAAGAGGCAGTCCCTTAGGAGCCAATGTGGTAGTTATACAGCTCTCAAATTTAATCAAAAATATCTTCATTTGTGTTCCGAAGACGAACGAAGGCCTTACGGGGTTGGTACAGCATGGGGGTGAGTAATTAATGACTTAATTTTCATTTTTGGGTGAACTAACCCTTTAAACAACAAGTCTAGGCTACTAGTGAGTCTCCGTGATGAGTCTGCCCGAAAATGTGTTTCAACATCGCCCAAAATGTCCGGGATTGGGCTTTTGCGTTCTACAGTCGCCGTTCATCATGTTTACTGTGGCAAGCGGGACGAGTGAGGGCCGGTGATGACGAGTGATGCCGGTGGCGTGATTACCGATGAGCGACACCTGTGAGAAGCAATGTTTAAACACACATCAACCGATCACTTGTTTAGCGTTCATGTAAACACTACATTCAGATTCACCAATCGGAATGAATTCAGTTAGATTGAAACAAAAGCTGTGCATGCAAACAATTAATGTCGACTGCAGAAAGCAAAAGCTGAATCCCGGACATCAATGGCGGAAATGTCTGTGAAAAAGAGGATGGTAACTCCTACTACTCCGCTTTCTCCACAGAACAAGAGCCTGCTAGCTTAGCTTCCAAAACAAGATGGCCGACACTATGTGCTCATTCTGTGAGTGAGATCGCCCTCTATGGGTGGGTTGAGGACACTACCGACTACTGACTGTAGTCTTCAGCCTCTGGGCAAAAAATCCTCAGATGACGCAAAATGACAATTATTACGTCATCGGAGGATTTTTTCCAAACAAAAAATACATAAATCTCTCTTCTCAGGGAGATGTGAGGGTGGAAAGCATGGGAATTGGAAAAATCTACAGGTTTACTACTAATACAAAGCTTAATGCTAAATTCTGAAGTATCCCTTTAAAGATTTGATTGGATTATGGGTGTGATTATTCAGAATGTTTCCTATTGTATTTCATAGAAGAAAATGTATTGGTTTAATTGGTTTAAAATGACTTAAGGTTGAGTAAATGATGATCATTTTTCGAACCTATAATATTTGAAAAGCATTGTTTTCCTTGCCTCGAAACTTTCCTGTCCCTCTGAATTTCTCCAAGACTTGCTGTATCCGTGTCTCTCTGTATCAGAGATGCAGTATCTTGAAAGCCGCTCTCTCTGAGAAAACACTGATGAATGACTTCCCCTGTTTTATTTTCTACCACTAATCATTCTCAGCATTGATTAGACTTCTGAGTCCATGTCCTTCCTGTGTATGTAATTCATGTTCAGAGAATGCCTGCACACGCTCTTCTCCTTGTCCTCTTGTTTCCATTTTCATAAATAGGGAATTATAAGTAGAAATATCTGTCGTGACTTGAGCTTCTTGGGGCATTTTTTTTTTTTTTGATGATCAGAAGTTTGCATTTATTTTTTCTTGTGCAGACATACAGGTATGTGAATATACATCATGCATATATTATTTGAAATTATTTATATTATATTTTAAAAACAATATTATATTAAAAATAAAATAATGCAATTGCATGGGCAGTAAGAATTGTTAGGGATGTATATATTGGATCCCGCCTACTATCATATCTGCCCCAAAGGGATCTCATTAAAACCATGGCTAAATCAAACATGACCCTTTTCTCTTTCCTTCTGTGAGAGCAGTGATATCCTTTTCTTTTAATGTAAAACTTCTGCCGCCACTGAAGCTTTGTCATGTTGAGGCCAGTGGCTCTTTTGGAACCTTTGGCTTGAGGTTATTTTTGCACTTTCCTGTAAAAACAGTGCACACGTCTACCACAATGAGTGATGATGCGTTTCCTGCTGAGTGGCTGGAAAATAGCGACATTCCCTCCTCTGAAACACACACAGAGACACAGACACACTCACCCTGGCCAGGGAGATGGGGGGCACCAGAGTTTGACATCAGAACTCGTCGTCAGCCTGTCTGGTTTATTCCAGAATACAGACTTGACTCTGCCATACTCGCACATGGAAGTTAATGATAATGCTAACTCCCACTGAATCAAATTTTCTAAAACTCAAAAATGAGTCGAACGTCATGGTTTTAATGGTCAATGTGTAGGCCTGTACAGATTTCTGTGTGCTTTCGTCTTTGCTTTTTGTCCACTGATTGAGCTGAGAGTCATACACGCTTGTTGTTCAGAATCAGATTAACTACAATATGAAGAGAAGAGATGGAGGATGAATAGATTTTTGTGAATGATGTGCATGTGGTGTTTAGTGGAGATTTTTCTTAGACACACTCGGCCTTGGTCACATCAGCAGAAAAGAGAAGTTGTTTTAAAGGAGTAGTTCACTTTTGCTGAAAAAACTTTTGCTGATAATTTACTCACCCCCATGTCATCCAAGATATCCATGTCTTTCTTTCTTCAGTCGAGAAGAAATTAAGGTTTTTGATGAAAACATTCGAGGATTTTTCTCCATATAATGGACTTCAGTGGGAACCAAACGGTTCAAGGTCCAAAAGACAGTTTCAGAACAAACTGCAAACAGTTCAAAAGGCTTTAAACGATTCCAGACGATGAATAAGGGTCTTAAGCGAAACGATCGCTCATTTAAAAAAAAAACCCAACAAAGTCTCAAATGGTCGCCTTGCTCTGTACTGCGAAGTACGTTCGTGACTCTCCTGTTCGAACTCGTTCATCAAAATGAATGAATCTTTGTCAATTCGTTCGTTCTGTTCTTTGAATGAACCAAATGACTCAGAAAAAGATTAGTTCATTTTGGTGAACAAGTTCGAATAGGAGAGTCACAAACATGCATCACTGAACAGAGCAAGGCGACCATTTGAGCTTATAAAACTTAAACTTTGTTATTTATTTATTAAATGAGCGATTGTTTCGTTAGATAAGACCCTTATTCATCGTCTGGAATCGTTTAAAGCTCTTTGAACAGTTTGCACTGAAACTGTCTTTTGGACCTTGAACCGTTTGGATCCCATTGAAGTCCATTATATGGAGAAAATCCTGGAATGTTTTCATCAAAAACCTTAACTTCTTTTCAACTGAAGAAAGAAAGACATGGGCATCTTGGATGACATGGGGGTGAATAAATTATCAGCAAAAGTTTTTTCAAAAAGTGAACTACTCCTTTAAGTGCTTGGGAAACTAAATAATTGAAAATGTCAGTTATCGAATTTATGTGAAATCTGGGATGTCTCAAACAATGGGGAGTGGAAAACCAAAGATTGGTAATCATATCTGTAAAAGTCCTTACCTGATCATTCGTAGACTCTCTTTAAAAACGGGTCACTTTATATTTCAAGTTGTCTTTACATAAAGGGAGGAGAACGAGAGACAGAGGGACAGGAGGAGTGTTATTCTTTACACCGTCTCACAATAACACACACGCCCCTGCAGGCCTCTGGGGGCCATTTGATGGAGGGGGCTCCACATCCTGTAACACACACATGTACACGTGCACTCATACCATAAACACACCCACAAAGGCACTTTTACTCGCATATACTGTACATGCACACAAAGACCAGGTGCTTGTCTTCAGAGGGTGTTCCCTCAGAAGGGGGTCCCTGTGCTCCGTTTCTTGCTTTCATTCTTTCTCTCTCAGGGGAGTGGATACCGGTGGGCAGAAAGACCCATAATGCTCGGCGCCTTACTGGAAGTATGTGTTTTTCTTAGTGGCTTGTGACATGAAGCGTTACCACACGTGCAGTATGCCAACTGGCACCGGCACGGCTTACCATACGTCTCTCTGTTCTCAAGACTGACATACCAATGAGTGGCAGAAAAGGCCTACATCCGAATTTCTCAAAAGCATTTTTCATTCACTGTGAGGGTTAGAGGAAGTAAGTGGACATTTGTTGATGTGGGAAAGCCGTGATAAAGAGATAAATGTGTGTGAGAGAGTGTTTGAGCACTCTTGTTCTGTTTGCGGGAAAAAAGCTAGAGATGAAAAGACTGAGTGTAGATAACGCATGCTCACATGACCTTGGCCTGGCTGTGTATGTCCATTCCTCTTCCTCTACAAAGATGTGATGTCACTTCCTGGAGGTATCCTTGGCTTAAAGATTTTTTTATTGAACTGTTGCCTACACACACACACACACACAAGTTGGTAAGATTCTTTGAAAGAGGTCTCTTATGCTCACCAAGGCTGCTTTTATTTGATCAAAAAATGTGAAATATTATTACAAGCTATTAAAAACGTATTCTGAAAATTTCTTATTCAAAAAATGTAATTTATTCCTGGTTTACATCAGGAATAAATTCCTTTTTTTTTAAATATTAAAGTAAAAAAATGCTAATTTTATAATTTTTTTGTTTTAAATTAATACAATTTCACTGTATTTTTTTATCAAGCCTTGGTGAACATAAGAGACGTCTTTTAAAGAATCTTACCGACTCTTTTGAAACTTTTGAAATGTAGTTCAGTATTTGAGCAAGTTATTGTTACTACAATCAAAATGTTTAAAATCAGAGTAAACCCCAAATATGCATATGCAAAGATCATGTAAAGTGATAGTTCACCCCAAAATTAAACACGGCTGAACATAACATTTGAGACAGTCTTTAAAAATATCATCTTTAATGTTCCACAGAAGAACGAAATGATGGCCGAATTTTCATTTTAGAGTAAACCGTGACTAAAGTAATTAAGCATTGTGTGTGTGTGTACCTACTTTGTACCCAGAAGTGACCAAAAACTCCCTTTAGGGACGTTCTCATTTGTAAATCTGGTATAAAAATAAAGTAATAATACTTTTTAAAATGTGCTGAAAGTTTTCTGCTATCGGGGTTTATGAGTATAGGGTTAGTGGAAGGGGATAAAATAGTTTGTACAGTATAAAAACCATTACGTCTATGGAATGTCTCCATTAAGATAGCTAAGTAAAAGCCTGTGTGTGTGTGTGTGTGTGTGTGTGTGTGTACAGGTTTATATTACACAAGGAAAGATAACCTACATTGTCTGGACCAGCCAGCCAGCGGTCCCGAGTGTGTGTGTGTGTGTTTTGACTTGGTGTGGTACAGTGCAGGGGGTCTCTGTGTGTGTGACACTGGTATGTGAAGCATGCTGGCTCATTGTATTACGTTAAGTATGGTTTACTGTAATTACTTCTCATGGGCCCCAATGTATGCATAATACATTCAGATCTGGAAGCTATATTAAAGTTAGCGAATAAGACATTTAAATGGATTGTTTACCCAAAAATGAAAATTCATATTCTTAAATCCGCATGACTTGAGTTGTTTTCCAGAATGCCCATGTGCTCTTTTTCCAAACAATGTAAGTAAATGGATGTTAGGACTGTTGAGCTACTCAAAATGTCAGCTCATTTATCTTAACTGTGCATTCATGCATATATGCTATATATTGTATAATTTCAAGATTTAAAGAAAAAACAGAATGGTGTGACTTTAGATTTGTAAAATTTTGCTACATGACACTAGCAGAAAGCGAAAACAGCAGAAGAACAGCGAAATGATGACAGAATGTTCATTTTAGGATGAACAAGTACTGTAGATCTCAGACCTGTAGATCTCATCTTTGTTTCTGTGGATGTTTTAAGGACAATATGCAAAACCTCTTTGTAGACTCAGTCTTTCAACTTAACCCAGAGTCAAAGGTGAGAGAAAGTAAAAGAAATCGAAAAGACTTGAAAGGGTGAGTGAACAGTCAAGCTCATCTAGAGAGTGACAGAGTTCATGTCGGGTCAGCCTGTTATTAGAGCAGAATGAAAAAAGAAGCCTCAGCAGGTTGGTCTGGTTTCAGTCCTGAAGTGTCAACTAGTCCCTACCTGTGAAGGCCTCCCTCCCATCCCTTACCTCTCTACAGATAAAGCGTTGTCGGGATAGTTCCAGTTCATGTGGCTATGCCGAAGCGATAACAATTCTGCATTATAAATTAAGGCCAGACAAGTAGTTTGTTGAGGGTTGGTGCTTTAGGGAAGGAATTCATGCCTGCGCACATATATTATGCGACCCGAATTCGTACGAATTTTACGGGGTGGCTAATTCGTAACAATTTGTACGACCTCACTCGTACGAATTAGTATGATTTTGCTAAATCGTACATATTTTACAAAATGGCCAATTCGTATGAATTCGTACGAATGACCTACCCCTCACCCCGCCCCTAAACCTACCCATCACGTGGGTTTAGACAAATCGTACGAATGAGGTCGTATGAATTAGTACGAATTAGCCACTTTTGAATCACTCGTACGAATTGGTCGTGAAATAGCTTTGTATATTACCTGTGGAGTGGTAATACGAGTGTGCGCGCCATATGCGTTCTCATATTCGCCTGCGCACATACTGTATATTATGCAACCCGATCACACGGGAATTCGTACGAATTTTACGAGGTGGCTTATTCGTAACAATTTGTACGACCTCACTTGTACGAATTAGTATGATTTTTGCTAAATCGACATATTTTACGAATTGGTCAATTCGTATGAATTCGTACGAATGACCTACCCCTGACCCCGCCCCTAAACCTACCCATCATGTGGGTTTAGACAAATCGTACGAATTCGTACGAGTGAGGTCGTATGAATTAGTACGAATTAGCCACTTTTGAATCACTCGTACGAATTGGTCGTGAGATAGCGTTGTATATTACCTGTGGAGTGGTAATACGCGTGTGCGCGCCATCGGCGTTCTCACGGTTTTGAGTTTTTGTAATTTGCGTAGAGAGAACTTCATAGTTTTCTGTTAAAACGGTGTTGTGTTAGCGCCCCTAAGTTAATAATGATCGCTGCAACGTAAGTGAATCAATCAAAACCAACTTTAGCTGGAAACCTTATTCTAGAGCTGCTATAAAACCAAAACAATCCGTTACTTTAATTTCCTATTATCACTGTAAAGCCAATCCTTTGTTAAAAGCGCTTTATAAATGAAGATGACTTGACATGACTTGACTTTCACGGCCCTCAAAACACATTCTTTCAAAGGCATATAATTCATTTGAAATGTCAGTGTGATCTATAATAGAAAATGAAAAGGTGGCATTTGTAAACCAATCAGCCAATCATTTCACTCAAGAGAAGAGCTGAATCACTTAAACGGGCATGTGTGTGTGTGAGAGAGAGACAGAGAGAGAGTGTGTTGCATTTCAATCTTTTCTCTTACATGCTTTTTTGTTGTCTCTGCCTTTCCTGCCCCTCCCTGGAGCGACCACATGAAATGATAAAACGACGGATCTGAGTTCAACCCAGGTGTTTGCGCTTTGCTTGTGTGTGAGATTTAGTTCGTCGTAAAGGTGGGACTGGATTAGTTGGGTGGGGTGTGGAAAGCAGTTAGAAAAGCATGATAAACCTCAGCGGGTGTCGAAATGACTGTGACCTCCTACCCTCTTTGTCCCTGTATACATGTGTGCGAACATTTTGGTGGGAAATATGTGTGTGTAACCACACAAAACGCCTCACAGGCAGGTAAGATCACAAACGAGATATATCACTTGTTTCTCTTGGAGAGCGAAGGGAGACTTTTGACTCTTCAAACTTACAAAAAATCTCACGTTTCTTCTCAGATTTACCAACATTTGCAATCAAAAGTCAGAAATTCAAACATTGCTAATCAAGTATGCCAAGATTAGCTGGTAAATCTGGTGGTTGGCCTTGGAAGTAGGTTATTGCTAGTTACGCTAGATAAGAAGCCTGGTTGGATAACCAGCATCCAAAATAGACTGTCTTTTTTTTTTTTATATTTCACAATACTACTGTTTTTTTGTTTGTTTTTTATCAAATAAATACAGCCTTGGTTAGCTTCAGAGACTTCTTTCAAAGACATTCATTAAACAAATATTTTAGGAGAAATATCCGAGACAAACCTGATACTGTCATAATTGATAATCTCTAAGTAATAAAAAGTTTCTTTGGGCCGGATTAAAGGGTTCACAGTGCTAAACGTCTATTTGAAACTACAGTTAATCAGTCATTTTCACAATCGGACGACTTAGAGTTGTTGCTTAGAGCTGTAAAAGCATAATTTACTCATTACAGTGACTGATTGATACACACTGCAATCAGGGACTCCCTTCACATGTCAGATAACACAAAGAAGCAGTTCCTCTTATCAAAGGTAACTTCCTGTTTGCCGCTGAGTCTCATCAGTCCATCATGGGGCCGGTCTTTGTATCATTTATAAGGGCATTTTACTCCCCAAAGGTCCCGTTGGCGGCCCCTGGTCTGTGCCCATGCTCTGGCAGAGCGAGAGGGCAGACCGGGCTCCTATCAGCTTCACGCAGCTTTTCCTGAACGGATGGGCCAAGGAGGGTGACGGGCCCTCTCTGTAACTGCACATGTGGGACTTCTCCCTCCCCATCTCTGTTTCACTCACTCAAAATAACTCTGTTGCCATTATGCATACCAATACAAACATTTACACTCACCTTTGCATGTGTTTTCTGACTACTAACCCAAAAAAAAGAAGGAAAGGAAAGCAGACTTTGAACAAGCAAGATTAGGGCTCTTTGCAGGTTATGTGTTTATCCCTAACGTTAAGCATGAGCAGTATTGTGCTATTCTTTACAGTATCAGGCAGATTACAGTTCTCAGCACGCAAAGAAACCATGTGTGTGTGTGTGTGTGTTCACATGTATCTCATTGAGTTCATCGTCGTCTTTTCCTGTCCCTTCTCTCTGCAACCACATGAAATGAAGGTAAAGTGCAGCCCTGCGTGTTTTATGTAGCTGAAGATTTCTTTAGAAGTGCAGGTGCTTTTGTTACTCAAGTGAGAATATACTCTAGATTACATACTGTTTTTTTCTGTAGTATTGAGAAAATACCTAAACGTCACTCACTGAAAGGTCTGAAATCTGTTTGTGGTCTGATATTGGACTCAATTTATGTTTATAGTTTAATTTATTATAATTTTTATTTTATATTCTTGATTATCTGTTGTATTTTTTCATTTGATATAAAATATATACTGTAGAAAGTCTATACTATATAGTTTTATATTTGTAATTTTACAGTATTTAAATATTTGATTTATAATGAAATAGTACTTTTTTATTATTATTAAAACTTGACTAAAACTAAAACACAATGTAAAGAAAATTTGAATGGTATTCACCCATGTGAAACACCACCTATGGTATGGTGGGTTGTTGCTTACAGCATGTGGTTGCTTCAGTTGGTTTTTAGTAGTACGGTTTCTAGGGTGTTCTGGGTGGTTGCTAGGTCCAAGTCAAAGAGATCACCTTCATGGTCCCTCATTCAATGTAAGTCACCTCCCCTCAAAAAGCTGCATGATTTGAGGTACCAATTATGTCTAGCATAAACTGTTCAAGGCTTGTTACACGTCATTGTGCGTGGGTAAAAAAATGTATTGTCCTCTCTGAAGCCCGGTACAACTGAGGGCCCACAAGGCTCAATTCTAGGACCCTTGTTGTTCAGTATTTACGTCAATGATCTTCCGGCTGTGTGTAAGGGCGTAGACATCATCATGATGCTGTCATCTACATGCATGGGAGGGATATGGAGCAAGTAGCCATTATGGACAAAATAAGTAATTAGCTTAAATCTTGGTGGAATCATTAAAAATGGTGGAATGTATTTCGCTAAGTCCAATAAAGTTAAAGATATGCCTAACATCTATTGTAATTGACAAAAAATGTACATCATGATGACAGAGATAAAATATCTAGGTGTCTATTGGAACCAAACTTTAAGTTTTAATTTTTATTCCTATTCTACAAACTCTGAGAGCAAATACAGTACACTAATGTCTGTGTGTATTTGCGTAAATAGGAGAGTAAAATAACTAACCTTGAGTTTTTCATTCATAACAAGTTCACTGACACGCAAATGTATTTATTCTCTTCTTTTTCACTTCAGTGCTAAATATTTACAATGAAGGAGAGAGGGAGATAAAGCGGATGTGCGCAGGAGGAAGTGGTTAGCCCATTGAAGTCTCTTGTCACGGCTTATCTCCGAGGACCTCTCGCCATTCTCTGTTGAACTTGTGCATTCCACTTGTGTTTATCTCCTCCCACTGAAATCTCGCCCACTGACACTCTTGTCTAGATCAGTACTTGGGAAAAGCACTGTGTCACATATTTTAGTCATTTGAGGGGGAAAAATCTTGATAAACTAGTTGCTGGATGACTATTTTACCTAGATTTGTTAGACACCAGATATAATGGGCCTTGGTGCACACATGGAAGCTGCAGGTTTGAGTTTGGCCTTCTTCTGCTGAGCTGATCCCATCTCATCTCTTCTCGAATAATTTGCTTTCTCAATTGAGAAAGGAAAATGATATTCTTTTCAAACTGTCCGTTTACTGCTTTGTGTGCATATGGTAAGGAGGGAGGTGTAGTATTATGTTTGTTTGTGAACACCAGGCACTCGTCTGTCAGATCGCACCTGGTCTTTTTGAAGTGCTGCTTGTTTACTTGGACTGGCGTTCGTTGTCAAGATGTCATGCCTGACTGGCTGCAGTCAAACAGCTGTGCAGGACTTGTCCAATCCACTGGCGCCACTGTTTCAATGTGTTCTCAGTTGAGCATTTTACACCATGTCTACACTGCAAGTCCATTGCCCGAGCTAGAGCTTTCCCGTTATTAACTTTAAGCGTCTTTTAAAATTAAAGCGCCATAGACTTTCTGAAGAACAGTTTTGAGGCTGTTTATGGGGGTATGGGCTGTGCCATATTAGAAAATCTTGGGAAATACACAATACAAAGGATACAGAGGTGGTATGAGGTACTTAATTACTTTTTTGGTTTCTAATGAAGTGATCAGTTTGAAAGCTTTGTTCTCTTTGAACACATGTGAGAGCGGGTTGGTTTGGTTATGTTGTGAAGGTGATGGCTGATTAATAATGTCTGCTTGTTATTGAGTGGCAGTCAGTGTGTGTGTGTGCTGTCTGGGGTGTCAGACAGGATGCAGATGGGGTATCTCGGACTTGTTTATAAATCCCTCAGGAGATCTGACATGCACACACAGATACACACACTTAAACACAGTGACCACTTAAGCACGGCTTATTGGCACCTATCACTTCAGAAATGTGTTTTTCACACACCATTACAGTCACACACACTTATTTGCCACTGCACCTGCTACTACAAGCAAATTTGCTTCTGTTTACCAATTTGCCATATTATTTATAATTATTATTAATATTGTGTCACACAAGTAATTTTATAGTTTAATTAAAAATTACTCAATGTCATTTGACCGATGGTTTAATTAACATTGAACTCAGTTTATATTTCTATTAATGAATTAATAATAATAATTATCAGTTTAATTAGAATTATTTTTCATCTTAATTATATTTAATTAAAGCTCCAGTCCGTAACTTTATTGCGTTAAAAATGATCCTAAATAAATTAAACTTATTAATTTGATGGCCAATTCAGAACGACAATCACGAGTAACAACAGATTCACCCGCTGTAAAATTTTGGGAAAAAAAACTGCAACCGGCCCATGCGAAAGCCAGGATAAATATCGTAAGGGCATTAAATGTAGTCACGCAATGCTGATGTTGTTAACATTAACAATTTCGGAACAAAGTATAATTTGCATGGTTTGACTTGATATGATAATCGATTGTTAGATTTAATCTACACGATTTACTGCAATGCATTTTTCCCCTTATTTGGTCAGAAGAACAAAAGTGGATGTTGCTTGCTTGTTCAAATTGCAGTTCTTATGTAATTCCTGTGTAAAATTCTTATAAAACATTGAATTCATCCGCGCTGTGCCTTGCCGAGGTACAACTCACGTAAAGTTGATAATTCTGCGAATTAGTGCAGTTGCAGATTTCGAACGGAGATGGCGACAGAGAGGGAAAAACTGCAGACTGCAGCTTTAATGTGTTGTAGTTTTTAATTAAATTAATTTTATTTAAAATATATAAATATGTATAGACTAAAACATATTAAATCTTGTGTGTATTTAAATATAAATATTGAATATTTTTATTTTAATAAGAAATAACTACACAATATAATTTGAGTGGCAATGCTTCGATATTAATTTATTCATCGTGGAATTCATTCTGCCTGACAAACCAGTAACAGCCTCAAATAAGACGAGTTTCAGTTTGCACAAACCTGAGCACACTTCCCACCAATCTGTGTAGAAATTGGTGCATTGGTCCACATTTTTTCGTCTCGTACGTCAGTTGACTCAAATCTTACCTAAAGGGGATTTTAATGCACACTTTACTTTATGGTCTCAGATGAGTTGGGAATATCCCACATCTGACTTCAAAGGTCATCATGTAGCTTTCATACCTGTGATAAGAGGGGTAGAGAGAGGTGAAGGCCCCACACCAGATATAGAAGTCACATGTGCTGATCCCAGTCCAGAGCTAGGCACCACAGAAACTGCTATTCACACGGACTGTGGAGGGTAAATTTGATACATCTATTAGAAAAAGGTTTAATTCGCCCAAAAATGTAATTCTTTCATTATTCCAACAGTAATCCATATGACTTGTGCACTATTTTTCAAATCTTTGAAGCTACAAAGTACAGTAGTAGATCTGTGTGGGGAACCAAATGAAACTCAAATATTGTTATAATATTATAAACAAATAAAATGAAATTAACTCAAATAAAATTAACTCTCAAATATAATTTGCATTTGTGAGCATTTAAACAGGATTTGCATCTTTGGCACAGCTGAATTGACACATCAATGTGTCTGTTTTTGAATCTTTGCAGAAATCTAAACAGCCTTTTTCTGATTTCTGGGGGAGCAGATATCATGCAGATGTGGCTATTACTCATTTCCTGTACTGTCTAAAGCTGACCTCAGATCAGTAGTCAAAGACCTAAGATCTATTTTAAGGGTATTGAGCAAATAAACAGCCATACCTGAACCCGTTACTGTTCGGGCATCAGCGTTATTTTAGTCTTTTTAAACAAGTGATCTCCAGTTTGATTAGAAAAATGACACCTTCCTCGTCACATTCCTGAAGTGACTCACATCCTGCCATGTGCTAAGTGTGTGCACATGTGCTCTGAATGTGATCTGCTAATATGACTTGATGAATTTATGCACGATTACACTGGAACATGCACAAAATTCTTTCTTTATTTCTTTCCTTCCTTCCTTCCTTTATAGGAGGAGTGTAGTATAGAGTTTACAGAGAAAGCATTTTGTCTGTCGAATCATTATAAGTACTATTTTAAGTGCTTATTATTTGAGTACAGCAAACTTGGTAGTCTGGAAAACCCCCAAAAAAATGTCTTTAAAAAATGTTTTTATGGTTAAGAACGGCTTGTTTAAAATTTGAAAAACATGCATATTACTTTATCACTTATAATCTTTTTTTTTTTAATTGTTACATTTTATTCAAATTAGAGTGTATGCGAAAAACATTCACATTTTAGGGTACTATTATCTTTCTTTCTTGTTGTTTTTCTTAGGGATGTGTGATATAATTGTACTATTTTGGTTATCTGCAGATATTTAAATTCATTTTGCCGTCATCTAATACTAGCTTAATCGGAAAAGGTCCGTGAGCCGGGACTCGAACTCGGTTCTCCGGAAGCATGACGGCTCTATATGTCGGCCCGCTGTCCACGAGGCTATCGCCGCCAATGTAAAGTTCTTAAAAGCACTTTAAAATCACTAATAATTTAAAAACACTGTTTAATGTAATCTCCTATTTCATACCTTACATTATTGTTTTTGAATGTTTACTGTAGATAGCATTTAAAATTTATTTTAATTTGTAGTGTTTTATTTTTTATTTATTTAAAGTAAAAAGTAATGGACAAATGGTATAGAATTTTTATATCGGCCCTTTTAATGATTATCAGCCTGAGCATAATTATCATCTATCAGTATCAGACAAAATTTGAATATCCATATAGCTCTATTTTTGTGATTTCCCTTTGTCTGTCAGTGTTTCTCTCTCTCTCATTCTCCGGGTGGAGCGAGGCTGTGCTGTGGGGGTTCTGTTACAGTGTAGACAGACGCCAGACAGCCCCATACGTTATTACTCTCACTGTGTGTGTGTATGCAAGGGTCTCTTAGCACTACTGGAGAGCCTGTCCTTCTCTACACACAGGCAGCGAACTCATCGACCCCATCCCTCTCAGCAGGAAAACATTCTACCTCAACACACTCGTCCACGCCTCTGTCTCAACCCCTTTACTTTTCCATACTGGTAGTGGTACCTCTCTTTCTCATTTTATCTCTATTCCTCCAGCTCTTCCTTTTCCTCTCACTCAGCATCCTTTCCGCGACTCTTCCTAGCAAGGGCCAGTTAAACAGGTCAGTTGACCTCTGGTAATTACTTACTAGTGTTCAGGACCCAGACAGAAGATCCAGACTGTGTGTTTTACATTCACTCTGTTCAAATCCATGCAGTCCACCCTGTTCTCAGATTCTGTGATGTGGAAGCTGTGTTTCCCATAACTTGACCTCTATGGTCATGACCTTCAGGATCAAAGGTTGGAGGTGACCTCCTGCTGACCTCCCTCTGTGGCTTGAGTCTCAGCTTTCCCTCTTCCTACCAATCTACTTCCTGCTACACAGGAAACAGGACTGTTGATCCCGCCAGTAAAGTACCTCTTGATTTGGTCACTTCCTGTATGACATTCTTCAATAAAATATTTTACTTAAAGTATAATAACAATCTACTTGGCATTGATAAGTACAGTCGAACTGCTTAAACTGTTAAGTACTGATCTTTCCAAAAAGACTTAGTCCATATGAATGTTTTAATGACGCATAATCAATAAGAATACAGGCAGAAACTCGTTCCCTTTGAAAGATCTCAAGCGTTTTTACATGTAGAGCCGTGTAGTCTGTATTTAAGATCGAGGTAGTAAAACACAGTAGTGCTAGTCTCTCTTCCTGTTTCTTAGGTGCAGGTCTAGTCAGGGTGTGAATGGAAAAACCAAAGAAGACAAAATATCATTAGTGCAGGATATGTTCAGTGTGCGTCTCCGAAAAAGGACATGACTAATAAAAAATTTCCTCTGCCAGCTAAATGGCAATTCCTCTACTTTATCGCAAGGCTCTGAAAATAATATTTGTACACAGTTGTGGTCAAAATTATTCACACCCCTGGTAAATATGATCAAAGACGGCTGTAAAATAAATCTGCATTTTTTTTTCACTTTCATTCAAAACATTTGAATTAAAATCTGTGATTGGGTGCGTGTGAATTGGTAACAGATAACAAGATTGATATCTGTCATTCTTTAAGTTTTATCAATGCATTAAACCTTAAACCACTCTCACAGCAATTTGTCTGTCAAAATATTGGCTTTTGTCAATCAAAAGTCACTGTTTTTATCTGGAAAATCTGACTGGTTTAATGCATTCCATTGGGTCTTACAACACAAAGCAAGATTTAATGACATTTGTTGATTGCAGGTCATTTCCACTTATTTTGTTTGGTTTTCAGTATGACATCTATACTCAAGATTTTCATGTTCCCATCTCGTTCTCTCTCTCCGCCTGACAGAACTCAATCAGACACAATCTGTCCCTGCACAGTCGTTTCGTTCGCGTCCAGAATGAAGGAACAGGGAAGAGCTCATGGTGGATGCTGAACCCTGAGGGGGGAAAGAGTGGCAAGTCTCCACGCCGGAGGGCCACTTCCATGGACAACAACAGCAAGTTCACCAAGAGCCGTGGACGAGCTGCCAAGAAAAAGGTCAGTTGAGGAGAAAACAATCTGAAGATTCTCTGTGTGCTAGTTTAAACTACTGCATGCATAACTAAACATACAAATTCTGTAATCGGTTATTTATTCAGTTATTCAGATGTACAGTTTACACTCACCTAAAGGATTGTTAGGAACACTAATTTTGTGTTTGACCCTCTTTTGCCTTCAACAAGACCAGGCAACATTTTTACAGTCTTCAACTGTCCAATTTTGGTGAGCTCTTGCCAATTGTCGCCTCTTTTTCCTATTTGTAGTGGAGATGAGTGGTACCCGGTGGGGTCTTCTGCTGTTGTAGCCCATCCGCCTCAAGGTTGTGTGTGTTGTGGCTTCACTGCATACCTCGGTTGTAACGAGTGGTTATTTCAGTCAAAGTTGCTCTTCTATCGGCTTGAATCAGTCGGCACATTCTCCTCTGACCTCTCGCATCAACAAGCCATTTTCGCCCACAGGACTGCCTCATACTGGATGTTTTTCCCTTTTCACACCATTCTTTGTAAACCCTAGAAATGGTTGTGTGTGAAAATCCCAGTAAGTGAGCAGATTGTGAAATATTCAGACCGGCCCATCTGGCACCAACAACCATGCCACACTCAAAACTGCTTAAATCACCTTTCTTTCCCATTCTGACATTCAGTTTGGAGTTCAGGAGATTGTCTTGACCAGGGCCACACCCCTAAATGCTTTGAAGCAACTGCCATGTGATTGGTTGATTAGATAATTGCATTAATGAGAAATTGAACAGGTGTTCCTAATAATCATTTAGGTGAGTGTATATTCTCAAATAAAAAAGTATTATCTTTTGTTTTCAACTCTTTTAAACTCTTGATTTTGTATTCACTGGATGTGAGAGTCACTTTGCAATGCTTTAACTTAATTGTTCACATTTTTCAACTCAATTGTATCTAATCAAGTTCAGTTTAAAATAATGTGTGACCTCAAACTCAAATCTTGTGTCGGTGAACAATTTGAGATGATAAATAGTTGTGCAACTTCCAGTGTAGACACGGCGAAAGAGTGACTTTAGTAATGTATATATGTGCAGTAATGGGATACAGTTGGTTTTCATGGTTTCTTGTTTTGCGTCTGTAGATGTCATTGCAGAGTGGTCTGGATGGTGGCTCTAACAGTCCTGGTTCTCAGTACCCAAAATGGCTCGGCAGCCCCAACTCCCACAGCAATGACGACTTTGAACCCTGGACCACCTTTCGTACTCGCGCGAGCTCCGACGCCAGCACGCTCAGTGGCCGTCGCTCGCCTACCTTCCTACCCGAGGAGGACGAACCCGGCGAGGTCCACATCGGGTACCCAGGGACCAAACTGGGTGGGCCTCTCCCCAGCCTGTCCGAAGTAGCGGGTCACCACGGTTCTGACAACGTGATGATGAACGATCTCTTAGACAACCTCAACCTCATCTCACCCAAAAATAACACCCAGGGCAGCCAAGATGCCCAATCTGCGCTGTCCTCTCCCATGATGCAGGGAAGCCCTGGGTACCCGTCCTACAACTCCCCCAATATGTGTCCTCAGCCCCAGGTCCAGCAGGATTACCGGAAGTGCCTGTACGGACAGGGCGGGGTGGGCGGACTGAGTCCCATCGCCATACCGACTTTATCAGACAGTAAACCAGGAGGCTATGGACCCTTTGTTAGTCAGTACACCTGTGCTGCAGGGATGCTCAAAGAGCTGCTGACCGCAGATGCTGATCCGAGAGGGAACCTGATGCAGTCTTTGGAGTCAGTGGTTTCTGGTGAAGGACGACGGGTGCTACCCACTTATGCTAGTCAGGGACAAATGGGACAGGGCAAAATGATTGTACATCCTCACCTCCACGCGCACCCGCGATCGCTTCACCAGTTGCCCTCGCCAACAATGGGCATGAACGGCTGTGCCCTGTTGCCCCACGGTCATCCTCTTCGCCTCGGTAACATGAAGCCTCAACCACACCAGCCTCATCACGTTCAGCTGGGAAGAGGCGGAGGTGAGGCCGGGATGCCGAGTTACACCAACGGCAACGGTTTTCACAGGCTCGGACCGGTTCATCACCACCATCACAGCCACCCAGAGCGGCTACCCAGTGACTTGGACGACATGTCGATCGAACAACTGGAGTGTGACGTAGAAACCGTCCTTCATGACACGCTCATGGACGGCGATGCTCTGGACTTCAACTTCGACCCCATGTGTCAACAGAATTTCCCGCACGGGGTCAAGACCAACACGCATAACTGGGTATCTGGATGAACATATTAATTAATTCAAACACATACTGTACACATTAGCTGTTTTTGAGCTATAATATGATTTCATACCAAATGTGTGTGAATATATGTGTAAATATGTCATAGGCATATAGGAGGTCAATTGACAGTTGACTAAACACTCTTAGAAGAAAAGGTTTTATCAGTGCAACTTATTTGGAACCCCTAAAAGGTTCTATACACTCTTAAAAAAAGGGTTCCTCTGGGTTCTATATAGAACCCTGGGGTTCCTTACTTGGCCAATAGAACCTTTTACCAAAAAAAATGGTTCTATATAGAACCATTTTGGAGTTCCATATATGAAACGGGGGATGGAACCATTTCTGGTTCTAAATAGAACCATTTCTTCTAAGAGTGAAGCAGACTGAATGCTGTCGGTCACACCCAAAGGCTACACTTACAAGAGAGATTTGTTACTTTATTCCTTCCATCTACAATGACTCAATAATCAAAAGTGTAAAATAAAATAATTAGAAGTAAAAAATAATATGAAAGTTGCAATTAAAAACAGATTTTTTTGCCACTTTTTTAAGCATAAACTTAGCACGATTTTATTTACGGTAATTGCGACCATCTTGCTATTGTGACTTTATTTCTCACAAATAGCGACCTAATTTCTCTTAGTTGCGATTGTATATGTCTCCCAATTTTTTTTTTATTTCTCCCAATTCTGAATTTATTTCTCATAACTGCATATAAATATTTTGCAGTTCTGATTTTATTTCTCCCAATTCAAAATTGCAACCCCCCCCCCAAAAAAATCTGCATTTATTTCTCAGAATTGCAAATTTATATATCTCATAAAAGAGACTGATGTGACTCATTTTAGTCACTATTACCATATTCTCTCTCTGATGTGTGTGCATACACCTCATGAACTGTTTACCTCAGCCATATACCTTACTCTTCTGCAGCCTATCAGCAGAGGCCAGTGAATGGTCACTATTTACTGATTACAGTACATGTAAATTTTTAATGTTACAGTAACCTGCTTTTTTGCTTTTGGTCAGTCAGAGTGTAAATACTGAAGCTGGCTAATCAAAAATGGTCTCATCAAACACTCACAAATTCACATGGATTTTTTGTATATTTGTGTCTAGTTTGTATAAGTTTTGGCAAAGCAGGTCACTAAAATGAATTCAGGGCAGAAGTTTGTCATGTCAACTGGAGTGCTAATGTCCGGTATAGTGCACATTACAGTTATCATTGTCATTTCAGGGTGCTGAATAAATGCGTTTTGTACAGAGATGTATATTTTTGTTGTACTATTGGGATGGTAAATGAAATGTTTATATTTTGTACACTTTTAAGCTTCTTACTGGTCAATTTGAATGCTCTTCGAAGACCCCTCCCAGCCTTTAAATGTCAAAAAAAAAAAACTATTCGTTATTGTGGCCTTGGTTGCTGTTTATATAAAATAGTTTTTCTCAAACTGCTGGATGAATTCTTTCACTGTATACAATAATTTGTATCACTGTATACAATAATTTGTACTTTGTGCCTTCCCCTCTTACAAACTGGCTTTTAGGACAGGTATGTGATGTTTTTTCTTCAATTTCTAAATTTAAAATCATGTGTGTATATATATATATATATATATATATATATATATATATATATATCTGAGATGATCGCAAAGAGTCTTAAAAGGCCATTGATTTTTTTTATTTAGTATAAACTAAAGTATAACCCCAAGAAAACTTCATGATATTCATGATTCAAAATTTTTTATTTTAATTAATCATTTTTAACATATGTTTGAAAACATGTTTCAATAATTACTTATCTTCTTTTCTGGATATATTTAGGGTAAACAAATTTATTTATTTGTATATTTGTCATTGTCTTGTTCATCATAATGGCACAATTGAACAAATCTAAAATTAGCTATGCTAAGATTCTAGAATCCTGAGTGAAGTTAACAGAGGTCACATTTAATTTAGACTAATGTCGTGTCTGTTTGAGGGTGTCGGGCTAAAGGCCTCCTTAAAAATGTTTCTCAATTTATGTATTTGACAGAAATTCTATGATAATTTAATGTAATTTAAGACTTTTCTATGTGTTCTAATGTCGTACACATTCATGTCTGTACATCTACAAAATATTTAATGCTTTGAGATTTTCAACATGTGAGAGATTTTCTATCTAAACAGTGAGACCATGAAGGGTTGTAAATTATAAAGAATATTTTAAACATATATATTTTTAACAGATATAAAACAACTATCTGCATTTTATAGCAATTTTAATTTACTTTAAGTATTAAAAGTATGCTTTTGTTTGTTTGTGTGTTTGTTATTTGATCATACCTGTATATGTTTTTAAGTATCACTGACAGTGAGTCTTTGTTTGGATCTTTTAACATGTAAATAGCTTTGACTTTGTCTTATTTAATAATCACAAATGTCATTTGTTTTGACTCTAATTTCTTATTATGAATTTGTCTTAAACGTGTTAGTGAAGTTTATTCGTATTTGCTGATTCTAATGTTGTCTGACGTGACCTTATTGAGATGGGGAGATGTGTTCCCACTGTAGCCGATTGTACATTAGAAACATACACTCATCGTACAGTCCTTGTCAGAACCACATGCTTTTTTTAGACTTCTACGTGGAAGTGCCTGATCATATTGCAATGTAATTAAACAGCGATGAAGAATTGATTTTCAGTCAACAAAAGGAAAATTGCAGCTTTTATATGAAGCCATAATTGTATATAAAGGTATGAATATATGAAAAAACGTTTGTGTATTGTGTTTTACTGTTTAGTATGAGTATGAGTGTGTATGAGTGTGTCTGATATTAATTCACATAACAGTGTCCTCACAGGAAATGGGCTAATAGCTATTTTGCGTCTGTAAATCTAGATGTGTTATCAAGGCATAGGTACACATTAACCAATTTAACCAACAATTTAGATACACTTACTGGCAATTTCTGTCAAGTTTTTTACAATTACTGTAAAATGGCTTGGTTTTACTGTCAGTCAGTATTATAAAACAAAAAATACTGTTAACAAATAACATCATTTCTACAGTGCATATGTAGGCTACTATGTTTATGAAGGTATCCAGCATGCAATGCACCATGAACAGATTATGGTGTAGAGTTTTTTTTACATATATTCGTTGGTTTTATCTGCTGAAATTAGCAGTTTGTGTTGGTATGTTTTGTTTAGAGATGTTTCCATATTTATTGCAGCAGTTGCTATTGTGAAAGATCTACATTATGTATTTGAAAGAAGTATTGGTAAATCTTCATGCTTGAATAATGCTAATGTAAAATATATTAATATCCACTAAGAATAGTTTGACTAATCAGCTGATTAATTATATTCTTGCGTGTCATCTATTCAACAAATGTTTGCATTTGTCATCATCCGACTTTGCTATGTTAGAAATAGCCCGAGCATATATAAAAGTTACATCCGAGCAAATGGTAAACAATTTCTTACAGTAGACTGGTTAAAGACTTTATCAATTGAATTCACAGTAAAACAAAGCAGTAAATGACTGTGATGTTAGCATCATTCAGCTGTTGATTCATAATTTGTAAGAATGACTCAGCATCCATTAACGTCACAGTCGACTTATTACTACAGCAATTTATTGAAAAATAATAATCATGTGTCAATTTTTTGTGTACTATAGCAGAAAGGTTGTTATTTTCATATTACATAGAGACTATGGATGATATGCTTGACTGAATCGCTCTTTTGTATCGGAACTTCGATGAATCGGTTGACAGTTGACAAAACAAGTCTGAACGATTTGTTCACAAATCATTTGAGCCAATTCTTGAGTCAGTCAAACAAGCGGAAGATTATCAGTGCTAAAGACATGCCAATATTCAAAATTGTCGTCACAAAAATGGCTTCAGAAAACTTAAAATAAGTAGTCTACGTCATTTGAACCTAACTTTTGATTCGCGAAATATCCAGTAGGCCTAGGAAGTAATTCGTAAGCTGAAACGGCATTCATGAGGGTGAGTAAACAATGGAAGACTGCATGTTTGGGTGAAGAATTAACTCTTCAAAAATATATATTTAAGAAAAACTCTTTATAGGCTAACACATAACTCTCTCTGCGTGAGGTTGGAAGATGAAAATGGTTAAATGGTTCACAGCTGAATTAATAAGCAAAAGTGTTAATAGGCCTCAGTTTTTTGCTCTTTCACATTATTCTGGTTAAAATAATGTTGGTCAGGGTAAAACAGGAGACAGAGTGGGTCTTTTCAGTGTCGAGTTGAGTCAGTGGCTGACAACTCCTGGTGCGTTTCCTGAAAGCATCGTGAGGGACACACACCCCAGGTAGTGAATGGGGGGCACGTTGTCCCCTCTTGTTGGGACAGGTCAGTTGTATCCTGGGTCTGTCTGTGGTGGGTCAGGTATGCTGAAGAATGTGACTAGACACATATGCTCTCCATATGTTTCTCCTGATGGATCTGTAGACGGGGATTTGGAAGAAAGAGAAGAAAAGAGGCCACATTAGGACACTAGAACACTCTAGGACGTGAGTTCATTTTGTGGGACACACCAAGCAATGAACTCAAAGACCTCACTTTCCCGCTGTCAGATAGGAATCTCTGTAACTTCTTCTAAGCTGTAGTGGTTTATTGTTGCACGGAAGGAACGCATTTTAGGATCTTCTTGTCAATGTGTGTGTTCTGCTTTAGAGGGAGTTTCTATTCAAAAGCACCAGTTTATTTTTTTGTGCCAGCAATCAGGTTTCTTCATTTGTTTTTTTGGACAGAGAAACCACACTGAGCTCTTTTAGTCCTTTGAAGATGCATCGAAGTGGTCACATGGACATTTTATGAGAATTCCACTGGAATTAGTTTATTCAATATATTCTTTAATTTGCGGTAAAAAATTGCAAAAGGACGTACAGTTTTCCACTTTTAGTGTCTGTTTGTAAAACATCTAAAAACATAAAATGACTAAATAAAATATTATAAATACATTGTTTTTGGCTCCAATTCTCATTATTTGCTTATTAGCATGCATATGATATTACTAGGAAATTGGCTGTTTATAAAGCACTGTATGTCCATATTCTACATCTCTTAATCCTACCCAATACCTAAACTTAACAACTACCTTACCAAATATTAATAAGCAGTAATTAGGAGTTTTTTGAGGCAAAAGTCGTAGTTAAAATTTAATAGTGAGAACTGGACCCTAATTTCATGTAAAGCATGGCCATATAGTATG